>NW_027167925.1:0-91267 GCF_040954835.1 Lepisosteus oculatus | reverse complement strand
TATTTTCAGGGATGGATTTTTAGCCCAAATCAAGTTGAAGAAAAGTGGTTTCGTGAGAATCGCAGAAAATTTTTTTTCAGAAACTCCGGGGTGCCTGGAGGTCGCGGTGCACCACGCGACAGTTGTATTCCAAAACTGAGTCACTCAGATCACACGAGTACCAAGGCATCCTTGAAACTCATTCAAATGCAAGTGCTTCTATCTGTTTCCTTGATTGTTTCCCACTCATTCCTTTTGGTTTGGGGAACATATCAAAATCCCATGACCAGAGAACGTCAACTAGAGTTCGCGGAAATGCTCAGTGGACACCCCAGGTAGGGTAAGGATCAGCATTTCCACACTACTCAGAGAATTTTTATTTTCAGGGATGGATTTTTAGCCCAAATCAAGTTGAAGAAAAGTGGTTTCGTGAAAATCGCAGAATTTTTTTTTTCAGAAACTCCGGGGTGCCTGGAGGTCGCGGTGCACCACGCGACAGTTGTATTCCAAAACTGAGTCACTCAGATCACACGAGTACCAAGGCATCCTTGAAACTCATTCAAATGCAAGTGCTTCTATCTGTTTCCTTGATTGTTTCCCACTCATTCCTTTTGGTTTGGGGAACATGTCAAAATCCCATGCCCAGAGAACTTCAACTAGAGTTCGCGGAAATGCTCAGTGGACACCCCAGGTAGGGTAAGGATCAGCATTTCCACACTACTCAGAGAATTTTTATTTTCAGGGATGGATTTTTAGCCCAAATCAAGTTGAAGAAAAGTGGTTTCGTGAAAATCGCAGAAAATTTTTTTTCAGAAACTCCGGGGTGCCTGGAGGTCGCGGTGCACCACGCGACAGTTGTATTCCAAAACTGAGTCACTCAGATCACACGAGTACCAAGGCATCCTTGAAACTCATTCAAATGCAAGTGCTTCTATCTGTTTCCTTGATTGTTTCCCACTCATTCCTTTTGGTTTGGGGAACATGTCAAAATCCCATGCCCAGAGAACGTCAACTAGAGTTCGCGGAAATGCTCAGTGGACACCCCAGGTAGGGTAAGGATCAGCATTTCCACACTACTCAGAGAATTTTTATTTTCAGGGATGGATTTTTAGCCCAAATCAAGTTGAAGAAAAGTGGTTTCGTGAAAATCGCAGAAAACTTTTTTTCAGAAACTCCGGGGTGCCTGGAGGTCGCGGTGCACCACGCAACAGTTGTATTCCAAATCTGAGTCGCTCAGATCACACGAGTACCAAGGCATCCTTGAAACTCATTCAAATGCAAGTGCTTCTATCTGTTTCCTTGATTGTTTCCCACTCATTCCTTTTGGTTTGGGGAACATGTCAAAATCCCATGCCCAGAGAACGTCAACTAGAGTTCGCGGAAATGCTCAGTGGACACCCCAGGTAGGGTAAGGATCAGCATTTCCACACTACTCAGAGAATTTTTATTTTCAGGGATGGATTTTTAGCCCAAATCAAGTTGAAGAAAAGTGGTTTCGTGAAAATCGCAGAAAATTTTTTTTCAGAAACTCCGGGGTGCCTGGAGGTCGCGGTGCACCACGCTACAGTTGTATTCCAAAACTGAGTCACTCAGATCACACGAGTACCAAGGCATCCTTGAAACTCATTCAAATGCAAGTGCTTCTATCTGTTTCCTTGATTGTTTCCCACTCATTCCTTTTGGTTTGGGGAACATGTCAAAATCCCATGCCCAGAGAACGTCAACTAGAGTTCGCGGAAATGCTCAGTGGACACCCCAGGTAGGGTAAGGATCAGCATTTCCACACTACTCAGAGAATTTTTATTTTCAGGGATGGATTTTTAGCCCAAATCAAGTTGAAGAAAAGTGGTTTCGTGAAAATCGCAGAAAATTTTTTTTCAGAAACTCCGGGGTGCCTGGAGGTCGCGGTGCACCACGCTACAGTTGTATTCCAAAACTGAGTCACTCAGATCACACGAGTACCAAGGCATCCTTGAAACTCATTCAAATGCAAGTGCTTCTATCTGTTTCCTTGATTGTTTCCCACTCATTCCTTTTGGTTTGGGGAACATGTCAAAATCCCATGCCCAGAGAACTACAACTAGAGTTCGCGGAAATGCTCAGTGGACACCCCAGGTAGGGTAAGGATCAGCATTTCCACACTACTCAGAGAATTTTTATTTTCAGGGATGGATTTTTAGCCCAAACGAAGTTGAAGAAAAGTGGTTTCGTGAAAATCGCAGAATTTTTTTTTTCAGAAACTCCGGGGTGCCTGGAGGTCGCGGTGCACCACGCGACAGTTGTATTCCAAAACTGAGTCACTCAGATCACACGAGTACCAAGGCATCCTTGAAACTCATTCAAATGCAAGTGCTTCTATCTGTTTCCTTGATTGTTTCCCACTCATTCCTTTTGGTTTGGGGAACATGTCAAAATCCCATGCCCAGAGAACTTCAACTAGAGTTCGCAGAAATGCTCAGTGGACACCCCAGGTAGGGAAAGGATCAGCATTTCCACACTACTCAGAGAATTTTTATTTTCAGGGATGGAATTTTAGCCCAAATCAAGTTGAAGAAAAGTGGTTTCGTGAAAATCGCAGAACATTTTTTTTCAGAAACTCCGGGGTGCCTGGAGGTCGCGGTGCACCACGCGACAGTTGTATTACAAAACTGAGTCACTCAGATCACACGAGTACCAAGGCATCCTTGAAACTCATTCAAATGCAAGTGCTTCTATCTGTTTCCTTGATTGTTTCCCACTCATTCCTTTTGGTTTGGGGAACATGTCAAAATCCCATGCCCAGAGAACTTCAACTAGAGTTCGCGGAAATGCTCAGTGGACACCCCAGGTAGGGTAAGGATCAGCATTTCCACACTACTCAGAGAATTTTTATTTTCAGGGATGGATTTTTAGCCCAAATCAAGTTGAAGAAAAGTGGTTTCGTGAGAATCGCAGAAAATTTTTTTTCAGAAACTCCGGGGTGCCTGGAGGTCGCGGTGCACCACGCGACAGTTGTATTCCAAAACTGAGTCACTCAGATCACACGAGTACCAAGGCATCCTTGAAACTCATTCAAATGCAAGTGCTTCTATCTGTTTCCTTGATTGTTTCCCACTCATTCCTTTTGGTTTGGGGAACATATCAAAATCCCATGACCAGAGAACGTCAACTAGAGTTCGCGGAAATGCTCAGTGGACACCCCAGGTAGGGTAAGGATCAGCATTTCCACACTACTCAGAGAATTTTTATTTTCAGGGATGGATTTTTAGCCCAAATCAAGTTGAAGAAAAGTGGTTTCGTGAAAATCGCAGAATTTTTTTTTTCAGAAACTCCGGGGTGCCTGGAGGTCGCGGTGCACCACGCGACAGTTGTATTCCAAAACTGAGTCACTCAGATCACACGAGTACCAAGGCATCCTTGAAACTCATTCAAATGCAAGTGCTTCTATCTGTTTCCTTGATTGTTTCCCACTCATTCCTTTTGGTTTGGGGAACATGTCAAAATCCCATGCCCAGAGAACTTCAACTAGAGTTCGCGGAAATGCTCAGTGGACACCCCAGGTAGGGTAAGGATCAGCATTTCCACACTACTCAGAGAATTTTTATTTTCAGGGATGGATTTTTAGCCCAAATCAAGTTGAAGAAAAGTGGTTTCGTGAAAATCGCAGAAAATTTTTTTTCAGAAACTCCGGGGTGCCTGGAGGTCGCGGTGCACCACGCGACAGTTGTATTCCAAAACTGAGTCACTCAGATCACACGAGTACCAAGGCATCCTTGAAACTCATTCAAATGCAAGTGCTTCTATCTGTTTCCTTGATTGTTTCCCACTCATTCCTTTTGGTTTGGGGAACATGTCAAAATCCCATGCCCAGAGAACGTCAACTAGAGTTCGCGGAAATGCTCAGTGGACACCCCAGGTAGGGTAAGGATCAGCATTTCCACACTACTCAGAGAATTTTTATTTTCAGGGATGGATTTTTAGCCCAAATCAAGTTGAAGAAAAGTGGTTTCGTGAAAATCGCAGAAAACTTTTTTTCAGAAACTCCGGGGTGCCTGGAGGTCGCGGTGCACCACGCAACAGTTGTATTCCAAATCTGAGTCGCTCAGATCACACGAGTACCAAGGCATCCTTGAAACTCATTCAAATGCAAGTGCTTCTATCTGTTTCCTTGATTGTTTCCCACTCATTCCTTTTGGTTTGGGGAACATGTCAAAATCCCATGCCCAGAGAACGTCAACTAGAGTTCGCGGAAATGCTCAGTGGACACCCCAGGTAGGGTAAGGATCAGCATTTCCACACTACTCAGAGAATTTTTATTTTCAGGGATGGATTTTTAGCCCAAATCAAGTTGAAGAAAAGTGGTTTCGTGAAAATCGCAGAAAATTTTTTTTCAGAAACTCCGGGGTGCCTGGAGGTCGCGGTGCACCACGCTACAGTTGTATTCCAAAACTGAGTCACTCAGATCACACGAGTACCAAGGCATCCTTGAAACTCATTCAAATGCAAGTGCTTCTATCTGTTTCCTTGATTGTTTCCCACTCATTCCTTTTGGTTTGGGGAACATGTCAAAATCCCATGCCCAGAGAACGTCAACTAGAGTTCGCGGAAATGCTCAGTGGACACCCCAGGTAGGGTAAGGATCAGCATTTCCACACTACTCAGAGAATTTTTATTTTCAGGGATGGATTTTTAGCCCAAATCAAGTTGAAGAAAAGTGGTTTCGTGAAAATCGCAGAAAATTTTTTTTCAGAAACTCCGGGGTGCCTGGAGGTCGCGGTGCACCACGCTACAGTTGTATTCCAAAACTGAGTCACTCAGATCACACGAGTACCAAGGCATCCTTGAAACTCATTCAAATGCAAGTGCTTCTATCTGTTTCCTTGATTGTTTCCCACTCATTCCTTTTGGTTTGGGGAACATGTCAAAATCCCATGCCCAGAGAACTACAACTAGAGTTCGCGGAAATGCTCAGTGGACACCCCAGGTAGGGTAAGGATCAGCATTTCCACACTACTCAGAGAATTTTTATTTTCAGGGATGGATTTTTAGCCCAAACGAAGTTGAAGAAAAGTGGTTTCGTGAAAATCGCAGAATTTTTTTTTTCAGAAACTCCGGGGTGCCTGGAGGTCGCGGTGCACCACGCGACAGTTGTATTCCAAAACTGAGTCACTCAGATCACACGAGTACCAAGGCATCCTTGAAACTCATTCAAATGCAAGTGCTTCTATCTGTTTCCTTGATTGTTTCCCACTCATTCCTTTTGGTTTGGGGAACATGTCAAAATCCCATGCCCAGAGAACTTCAACTAGAGTTCGCAGAAATGCTCAGTGGACACCCCAGGTAGGGAAAGGATCAGCATTTCCACACTACTCAGAGAATTTTTATTTTCAGGGATGGAATTTTAGCCCAAATCAAGTTGAAGAAAAGTGGTTTCGTGAAAATCGCAGAACATTTTTTTTCAGAAACTCCGGGGTGCCTGGAGGTCGCGGTGCACCACGCGACAGTTGTATTACAAAACTGAGTCACTCAGATCACACGAGTACCAAGGCATCCTTGAAACTCATTCAAATGCAAGTGCTTCTATCTGTTTCCTTGATTGTTTCCCACTCATTCCTTTTGGTTTGGGGAACATGTCAAAATCCCATGCCCAGAGAATGTCAACTAGAGTTCGCGGAAATGCTCAGTGGACACCCCAGGTAGGGTAAGGATCAGCATTTCCACACTACTCAGAGAATTTTTATTTTCAGGGATGGATTTTTAGCCCAAATCAAGTTGAAGAAAAGTGGTTTCGTGAAAATCGCAGAAAACTTTTTTTCAGAAACTCCGGGGTGCCTGGAGGTCGCGGTGCACCACGCGACAGTTGTATTCCAAATCTGAGTCGCTCAGATCACACGAGTACCAAGGCATCCTTGAAACTCATTCAAATGCAAGTGCTTCTATCTGTTTCCTTGATTGTTTCCCACTCATTCCTTTTGGTTTGGGGAACATGTCAAAATCCCATGCCCAGAGAATGTCAACTAGAGTTCGCGGAAATGCTCAGTGGACACCCCAGGTAGGGTAAGGATCAGCATTTCCACACTACTCAGAGAATTTTTATTTTCAGGGATGGATTTTTAGCCCAAATCAAGTTGAAGAAAAGTGGTTTCGTGAAAATCGCAGAAAACTTTTTTTCAGAAACTCCGGGGTGCCTGGAGGTCGCGGTGCACCACGCGACAGTTGTATTCCAAATCTGAGTCGCTCAGATCACACGAGTACCAAGGCATCCTTGAAACTCATTCAAATGCAAGTGCTTCTATCTGTTTCCTTGATTGTTTCCCACTCATTCCTTTTGGTTTGGGGAACATGTCAAAATCCCATGCCCAGAGAACGTCAACTAGAGTTCGCGGAAATGCTCAGTGGACACCCCAGGTAGGGTAAGGATCAGCATTTCCACACTACTCAGAGAATTTTTATTTTCAGGGATGGATTTTTAGCCCAAATCAAGTTGAAGAAAAGTGGTTTCGTGAAAATCGCAGAAAATTTTTTTTCAGAAACTCCGGGGTGCCTGGAGGTCGCGGTGCACCACGCTACATTTGTATTCCAAAACTGAGTCACTCAGATCACACGAGTACCAAGGCATCCTTGAAACTCATTCAAATGCAAGTGCTTCTATCTGTTTCCTTGATTGTTTCCCACTCATTCCTTTTGGTTTGGGGAACATGTCAAAATCCCATGCTCAGAGAACTACAACTAGAGTTCGCGGAAATGCTCAGTGGACACCCCAGGTAGGGTAAGGATCAGCATTTCCACACTACTCAGAGAATTTTTATTTTCAGGGATGGATTTTTAGCCCAAATCAAGTTGAAGAAAAGTGGTTTCGTGAAAATCGCAGAAAATTTTTTTTCAGAAACTCCGGGGTGCCTCGAGGTCGCGGTGCACCACGCGACAGTTGTATTCCAAATCTGAGTCGCTCAGATCACACGAGTACCAAGGCATCCTTGAAACTCATTCAAATGCAAGTGCTTCTATCTGTTTCCTTGATTGTTTCCCACTCATTCCTTTTGGTTTGGGGAACATGTCAAAATCCCATGCCCAGAGAACTTCAACTAGAGTTCGCGGAAATGCTCAGTGGACACCCCAGGTAGGGTAAGGATCAGCATTTCCACACTACTCAGAGAATTTTTATTTTCAGGGATGGATTTTTAGCCCAAATCAAGTTGAAGAAAAGTGGTTTCGTGAAAATCGCAGAATTTTTTTTTTCAGAAACTCCGGGGTGCCTGGAGGTCGCGGTGCACCACGCGACAGTTGTATTCCAAAACTGAGTCACTCAGATCACACGAGTACCAAGGCATCCTTGAAACTCATTCAAATGCAAGTGCTTCTATCTGTTTCCTTGATTGTTTCCCACTCATTCCTTTTGGTTTGGGGAACATGTCAAAATCCCATGCCCAGAGAACTTCAACAAGAGTTCGCGGAAATGCTCAGTGGACACCCCAGGTAGGGTAAGGATCAGCATTTCCACACTACTCAGAGAATTTTTATTTTCAGGGATGGATTTTTAGCCCAAATCAAGTTGAAGAAAAGTGGTTTCGTGAAAATCGCAGAAAATTTTTTTTCAGAAACTCCGGGGTGCCTGGAGGTCGCGGTGCACCACGCTACAGTTGTATTCCAAAACTGAGTCACTCAGATAACACGAGTACCAAGGCATCCTTGAAACTCATTCAAATGCAAGTGCTTCTATCTGTTTCCTTGATTGTTTGCCACTCATTCCTTTTGGTTTGGGGAACATGTCAAAATCCCATGCCCAGAGAACTTCAACTAGAGTTCGCGGAAATGCTCAGTGGACACCCCAGGTAGGGTAAGGATCAGCATTTCCACACTACTCAGAGAATTTTTATTTTCAGGGATGGATTTTTAGCCCAAATCAAGTTGAAGAAAAGTGGTTTCGTGAAAATCGCAGAAAATTTTTTTTCAGAAACTCCGGGGTGCCTGGAGGTCGCGGTGCACCACGCGACAGTTGTATTCCAAAACTGAGTCACTCAGATCACACGAGTACCCAGGCTTCCTTGAAACTCATTCAAATGCAAGTGCTTCTATCTGTTTCCTTGATTGTTTCCCACTCATTCCTTTTGGTTTGGGGAACATGTCAAAATCCCATGCCCAGAGAACGTCAACTAGAGTTCGCGGAAATGCTCAGTGGACACCCCAGGTAGGGTAAGGATCAGCATTTCCACACTACTCAGAGAATTTTTATTTTCAGGGATGGATTTTTAGCCCAAATCAAGTTGAAGAAAAGTGGTTTCGTGAAAATCGCAGAAAATTTTTTTTCAGAAACTCCGGGGTGCCTGGAGGTCGCGGTGCACCACGCGCCAGTTGTATTCCAAAACTGAGTCACTCACATCACACGAGTACCAAGGCATCCTTGAAACTCATTCAAATGCAAGTGCTTCTATCTGTTTCCTTGATTGTTTCCCACTCATTCCTTTTGGTTTGGGGAACATGTCAAAATCCCATGCCCAGAGAACTTCAACTAGAGTTCGCGGAAATGCTCAGTGGACACCCCAGGTAGGGTAAGGATCAGCATTTCCACACTACTCAGAGAATTTTTATTTTCAGGGATGGATTTTTAGCCCAAATCAAGTTGAAGAAAAGTGGTTTCGTGAAAATCGCAGAAAACTTTTTTTCAGAAACTCCGGGGTGCCTGGAGGTCGCGGTGCACCACGCGACAGTTGTATTCCAAATCTGAGTCGCTCAGATCACACGAGTACCAAGGCATCCTTGAAACTCATTCAAATGCAAGTGCTTCTATCTGTTTCCTTGATTGTTTCCCACTCATTCCTTTTGGTTTGGGGAACATGTCAAAATCCCATGCCCAGAGAACGTCAACTAGAGTTCGCGGAAATGCTCAGTGGACACCCCAGGTAGGGTAAGGTTCAGCATTTCCACACTACTCAGAGAATTTTTATTTTCAGGGATGGATTTTTAGCCCAAATCAAGTTGAAGAAAAGTGGTTTTGTGAAAATCGCAGAAAATTTTTTTTCAGAAACTCCGGGGTGCCTGGAGGTCGCGGTGCACCACGCGACAGTTGTATTCCAAAACTGAGTCACTCAGATCACACGAGTACCAAGGCATCCTTGAAACTCATTCAAATGCAAGTGCTTCTATCTGTTTCCTTGATTGTTTCCCACTCATTCCTTTTGGTTTGGGGAACATGTCAAAATCCCATGCCCAGAGAACTTCAACTAGAGTTCGCGGAAATGCTCAGTGGACACCCCAGGTAGGGTAAGGATCAGCATTTCCACACTACTCAGAGAATTTTTATTTTCAGGGATGGATTTTTAGCCCAAATCAAGTTGAAGAAAAGTGGTTTCGTGAAAATCGCAGAAAATTTTTTTTCAGAAACCCCGGGGTGCCTGGAGGTCGCGGTGCACCACGCGACAGTTGTATTCCAAAACTGAGTCACTCAGATCACACGAGTACCAAGGCATCCTTGAAACTCATTCAAATGCAAGTGCTTCTATCTGTTTCCTTGATTGTTTCCCACTCATTCCTTTTGGTTTGGGGAACATGTCAAAATCCCATGCCCAGAGAACGTCAACTAGAGTTCGCGGAAATGCTCAGTGGACACCCCAGGTAGGGTAAGGATCAGCATTTCCACACTACTCAGAGAATTTTTATTTTCAGGGATGGATTTTTAGCCCAAATCAAGTTGAAGAAAAGTGGTTTCGTGAAAATCGCAGAAAATTTTTTTTCAGAAACTCCGGGGTGCCTGGAGGTCGCGGTGCACCACGCGACAGTTGTATTCCAAAACTGAGTCACTCAGATCACACGAGTACCAACGCATCCTTGAAACTCATTCAAATGCAAGTGCTTCTATCTGTTTCCTTGATTGTTTCCCACTCATTCCTTTTGGTTTGGGGAACATGTCAAAATCCCATGCCCAGAGAACATCAACTAGAGTTCGCGGAAATGCTCAGTGGACACCCCAGGTAGGGTAAGGATCAGCATTTCCACACTACTCAGAGAATTTTTTTTTTCAGGGATGGATTTTTAGCCCAAATCAAGTTGAAGAAAAGTGGTTTCGTGAAAATCGCAGAATTTTTTTTTTCAGAAACTCCGGGGTGCCTGGAGGTCGCGGTGCACCACGCTACAGTTGTATTCCAAAACTGAGTCACTCAGATCACACGAGTACCAAGGCATCCTTGAAACTCATTCAAATGCAAGTGCTTCTATCTGTTTCCTTGATTGTTTCCCACTCATTCCTTTTGGTTTGGGGAACATGTCAAAATCCCATGCCCAGAGAACTTCAACTAGAGTTCGCGGAAATGCTCAGTGGACACCCCAGGTAGCGTAAGGATCAGCATTTCCACACTACTCAGAGAATTTTTATTTTCAGGGATGGATTTTTAGCCCAAATCAAGTTGAAGAAAAGTGGTTTCGTGAAAATCGCAGAAATTTTTTTTTCAGAAACTCCGGGGTGCCTGGAGGTCGCGGTGCACCACGCGACAGTTGTATTCCAAAACTGAGTCACTCAGATCACACGAGTACCAAGGCATCCTTGAAACTCATTCAAATGCAAGTGCTTCTATCTGTTTCCTTGATTGTTTCCCACTCATTCCTTTTGGTTTGGGGAACATGTCAAAATCCCATGCCCAGAGAACTTCAACTAGAGTTCGCGGAAATGCTCAGTGGACACCCCAGGTAGGGTAAGGATCAGCATTTCCACACTACTCAGAGAATTTTTATTTTCAGGGATGGATTTTTAGCCCAAATCAAGTTGAAGAAAAGTGGTTTCGTGAAAATCGCAGAAAGTTTTTTTTCAGAAACTCCGGGGTGCCTGGAGGTCGCGGTGCACCACGCTACAGTTGTATTCCAAAACTGAGTCACTCAGATAACACGAGTACCAAGGCATCCTTGAAACTCATTCAAATGCAAGTGCTTCTATCTGTTTCCTTGATTGTTTCCCACTCATTCCTTTTGGTTTGGGGAACATGTCAAAATCCCATGCCCAGAGAACTTCAACTAGAGTTCGCGGAAATGCTCAGTGGACACCCCAGGTAGGGTAAGGATCAGCATTTCCACACTACTCAGAGAATTTTTATTTTCAGGGATGGATTTTTAGCCCAAATCAAGTTGAAGAAAAGTGGTTTCGTGAAAATCGCAGAAAATTTTTTTTCAGAAACTCCGGGGTGCCTGGAGGTCGCGGTGCACCACGCGACAGTTGTATTCCAAATCTGAGTCGCTCAGATCACACGAGTACCAAGGCATCCTTGAAACTCATTCAAATGCAAGTGCTTCTATCTGTTTCCTTGATTGTTTGCCACTCATTCCTTTTGGTTTGGGGAACATGTCAAAATCCCATGCCCAGAGAACTTCAACTAGAGTTCGCGGAAATGCTCAGTGGACACCCCAGGTAGGGTAAGGATCAGCATTTCCACACTACTCAGAGAATTTTTATTTTCAGGGATGGATTTTTAGCCCAAATCAAGTTGAAGAAAAGTGGTTTCGTGAAAATCGCAGAAAATTTTTTTTCAGAAACTCCGGGGTGCCTGGAGGTCGCGGTGCACCACGCGACAGTTGTATTCCAAAACTGAGTCACTCAGATCACACGAGTACCAAGGCTTCCTTGAAACTCATTCAAATGCAAGTGCTTCTATCTGTTTCCTTGATTGTTTCCCACTCATTCCTTTTGGTTTGGGGAACATGTCAAAATCCCATGCCCAGAGAACGTCAACTAGAGTTCGCGGAAATGCTCAGTGGACACCCCAGGTAGGGTAAGGATCAGCATTTCCACACTACTCAGAGAATTTTTATTTTCAGGGATGGATTTTTAGCCCAAATCAAGTTGAAGAAAAGTGGTTTCGTGAAAATCGCAGAAAATTTTTTTTCAGAAACTCCGGGGTGCCTGGAGGTCGCGGTGCACCACGCGACAGTTGTATTCCAAAACTGAGTCACTCACATCACACGAGTACCAAGGCATCCTTGAAACTCATTCAAATGCAAGTGCTTCTATCTGTTTCCTTGATTGTTTCCCACTCATTCCTTTTGGTTTGGGGAACATGTCAAAATCCCATGCCCAGAGAACTTCAACTAGAGTTCGCGGAAATGCTCAGTGGACACCCCAGGTAGGGTAAGGATCAGCATTTCCACACTACTCAGAGAATTTTTATTTTCAGGGATGGATTTTTAGCCCAAATCAAGTTGAAGAAAAGTGGTTTCGTGAAAATCGCAGAAAACTTTTTTTCAGAAACTCCGGGGTGCCTGGAGGTCGCGGTGCACCACGCGACAGTTGTATTCCAAATCTGAGTCGCTCAGATCACACGAGTACCAAGGCATCCTTGAAACTCATTCAAATGCAAGTGCTTCTATCTGTTTCCTTGATTGTTTCCCACTCATTCCTTTTGGTTTGGGGAACATGTCAAAATCCCATGCCCAGAGAACGTCAACTAGAGTTCGCGGAAATGCTCAGTGGACACCCCAGGTAGGGTAAGGATCAGCATTTCCACACTACTCAGAGAATTTTTATTTTCAGGGATGGATTTTTAGCCCAAATCAAGTTGAAGAAAAGTGGTTTCGTGAAAATCGCAGAAAATTTTTTTTCAGAAACTCCGGGGTGCCTGGAGGTCGCGGTGCACCACGCGACAGTTGTATTCCAAAACTGAGTCACTCAGATCACACGAGTACCAAGGCATCCTTGAAACTCATTCAAATGCAAGTGCTTCTATCTGTTTCCTTGATTGTTTCCCACTCATTCCTTTTGGTTTGGGGAACATGTCAAAATCCCATGCCCAGAGAACTTCAACTAGAGTTCGCGGAAATGCTCAGTGGACACCCCAGGTAGGGTAAGGATCAGCATTTCCACACTACTCAGAGAATTTTTATTTTCAGGGATGGATTTTTAGCCCAAATCAAGTTGAAGAAAAGTGGTTTCGTGAAAATCGCAGAAAATTTTTTTTCAGAAACTCCGGGGTGCCTGGAGGTCGCGGTGCACCACGCGACAGTTGTATTCCAAAACTGAGTCACTCAGATCACACGAGTACCAAGGCATCCTTGAAACTCATTCAAATGCAAGTGCTTCTATCTGTTTCCTTGATTGTTTCCCACTCATTCCTTTTGGTTTGGGGAACATGTCAAAATCCCATGACCAGAGAACGTCAACTAGAGTTCGCGGAAATGCTCAGTGGACACCCCAGGTAGGGTAAGGATCAGCATTTCCACACTACTCAGAGAATTTTTTTTTTCAGGGATGGATTTTTAGCCCAAATCAAGTTGAAGAAAAGTGGTTTCGTGAAAATTGCAGAAAATTTTTTTTCAGAAACTCCGGGGTGCCTGGAGGTCGCGGTGCACCACGCGACAGTTGTATTCCAAATCTGAGTCGCTCAGATCACACGAGTACCAAGGCATCCTTGAAACTCATTCAAATGCAAGTGCTTCTATCTGTTTCCTTGATTGTTTCCCACTCATTCCTTTTGGTTTGGGGAACATGTCAAAATCCCATGCCCAGAGAACGTCAACTAGAGTTCGCGGAAATGCTCAGTGAACACCCCAGGTAGGGTAAGGATCAGCATTTCCACACTACTCAGAGAATTTTTATTTTCAGGGATGGATTTTTAGCCCAAATCAAGTTGAAGAAAAGTGGTTTCGTGAAAATCGCAGAAATTTTTTTTTCAGAAACTCCGGGGTGCCTGGAGGTCGCGGTGCACCACGCGACAGTTGTATTCCAAAACTGAGTCACTCAGATCACACGAGTACCAAGGCATCCTTGAAACTCATTCAAATGCAAGTGCTTCTATCTGTTTCCTTGATTGTTTCCCACTCATTCCTTTTGGTTTGGGGAACATGTCAAAATCCCATGCCCAGAGAACTTCAACTAGAGTTCGCGGAAATGCTCAGTGGATACCCCAGGTAGGGTAAGGATCAGCATTTCCACACTACTCAGAGAATTTTTATTTTCAGGGATGGATTTTTAGCCCAAATCAAGTTGAAGAAAAGTGGTTTCGTGAAAATCGCAGAATTTTTTTTTTCAGAAACTCCGGGGTGCCTGGAGGTCGCGGTGCACCACGCTACAGTTGTATTCCAAAACTGAGTCAGTCAGATCACACGAGTACCAAGGCATCCTTGAAACTCATTCAAATGCAAGTGCTTCTATCTGTTTCCTTGATTGTTTCCCACTCATTCCTTTTGGTTTGGGGAACATGTCAAAATCCCATGCCCAGAGAACTTCAACTAGAGTTCGCGGAAATGCTCAGTGGACACCCCAGGTAGCGTAAGGATCAGCATTTCCACACTACTCAGAGAATTTTTATTTTCAGGGATGGATTTTTAGCCCAAATCAAGTTGAAGAAAAGTGGTTTCGTGAAAATCGCAGAAAATTTTTTTTCAGAAACTCCGGGGTGCCTGGAGGTCGCGGTGCACCACGCGACAGTTGTATTCCAAAACTGAGTCACTCAGATCACACGAGTACCAAGGCATCCTGGAAACTCATTCAAATGCAAGTGCTTCTATCTGTTTCCTTGATTGTTTCCCACTCATTCCTTTTGGTTTGGGGAACATGTCAAAATCCCATGCCCAGAGAACGTCAACTAGAGTTCGCGGAAATGCTCAGTGGACACCCCAGGTAGGGTAAGGATCAGCATTTCCACACTACTCAGAGAATTTTTATTTTCAGGGATGGATTTTTAGCCCAAATCAAGTTGAAGAAAAGTGATTTGGGCTAAAAAAATCGCAGAAAATTTTTTTTCAGAAACTCCGGGGTGCCTAGAGGTCGCGGTGCACCACGCGACAGTTGAATTCCAGAACTGAGTCACTCAGATCACACGAGTACCAAGGCATCCTTGAAACTCATTCAAATGCAAGTGCTTCTATCTGTTTCCTTGATTGTTTCCCACTCATTCCTTTTGGTTTGGGGAACATGTCAAAATCCCATGCCCAGAGAACTTCAACTAGAGTTCGCGGAAATGCTCAGTGGACACCCCAGGTAGGGTAAGGATCAGCATTTCCACACTACTCAGAGAATTTTTATTTTCAGGGATGGATTTTTAGCCCAAATCAAGTTGAAGAAAAGTGGTTTCGTGAAAATCGCAGAAATTTTTTTTTCAGAAACTCCGGGGTGCCTGGAGGTCGCGGTGCACCACGCGACAGTTGTATTCCAAAACTGAGTCACTCAGATCACACGAGTACCAAGGCATCCTTGAAACTCATTCAAATGCAAGTGCTTCTATCTGTTTACTTGATTGTTTCCCACTCATTCCTTTTGGTTTGGGGAACATGTCAAAATCCCATGCCCAGAGAACTTCAACTAGAGTTCGCAGAAATGCTCAGTGGACACCCCAGGTAGGGTAAGGATCAGCATTTCCACACTACTCAGAGAATTTTTATTTTCAGGGATGGATTTTTAGCCCAAATCAAGTTGAAGAAAAGTGGTTTCGTGAAAATCGCAGAAAATTTTTTTTCAGAAACTCCGGGGTGCCTGGAGGTCGCGGTGCACCACGCAACAGTTGTATTACAAAACTGAGTCACTCAGATCACACGAGTACCAAGGCATCCTTGAAACTCATTCAAATGCAAGTGCTTCTATCTGTTTCCTTGATTGTTTCCCACTCATTCCTTTTGGTTTGGGGAACATGTCAAAATCCCATGCCCAGAGAACGTCAACTAGAGTTCGCGGAAATGCTCAGTGGACACCCCAGGTAGGGTAAGGATCAGCATTTCCACACTACTCAGAGAATTTTTATTTTCAGGGATGGATTTTTAGCCCAAATCAAGTTGAAGAAAAGTGGTTTCGTGAAAATCGCAGAAAATTTTTTTTCAGAAACTCCGGGGTGCCTGGAGGTCGCGGTGCACCACGCGACAGTTGTATTCCAAAACTGAGTCACTCAGATCACACGAGTACCAAGGCATCCTTGAAACTCATTCAAATGCAAGTGTTTCTATATGTTTCCTTGATTGTTTCCCACTCATTCCTTTTGGTTTGGGGAACATGTCAAAATCCCATGCCCAGAGAACGTCAACTAGAGTTCGCGGAAATGCTCAGTGGACACCCCAGGTAGGGTAAGGATCAGCATTTCCACACTACTCAGAGAATTTTTATTTTCAGGGATGGATTTTTAGCCCAAATCAAGTTGAAGAAAAGTGGTTTCGTGAAAATCGCAGAAAATTTTTTTTCAGAAACTCCGGGGTGCCTGGAGGTCGCGGTGCACCACGCGACAGTTGTATTCCAAAACTGAGTCACTCAGATCACACGAGTACCAAGGCATCCTTGAAACTCATTCAAATGCAAGTGCTTCTATCTGTTTCCTTGATTGTTTCCCACTCATTCCTTTTGGTTTGGGGAACATGTCAACATCCCATGCCCAGAGAACTTCAACTAGAGTTCGCGGAAATGCTCAGTGGACACCCCAGGTAGGGTAAGGATCAGCATTTCCACACTACTCAGAGAATTTTTATTTTCAGGGATGGATTTTTAGCCCAAATCAAGTTGAAGAAAAGTGGTTTCGTGAAAATCGCAGAAAATTTTTTTTCAGAAACTCCGGGGTGCCTGGAGGTCGCGGTGCACCACGCGACAGTTGTATTACAAAACTGAGTCACTCAGATCACACGAGTACCAAGGCATCCTTGAAACTCATTCAAATGCAAGTGCTTCTATCTGTTTCCTTGATTGTTTCCCACTCATTCCTTTTGGTTTGGGGAACATGTCAAAATCCCATGCCCAGAGAACGTCAACTAGAGTTCGCGGAAATGCTCAGTGGACACCCCAGGTAGGGTAAGGATCAGCATTTCCACACTACTCAGAGAATTTTTTTTTTCAGGGATGGATTTTTAGCCCAAATCAAGTTGAAGAAAAGTGGTTTCGTGAAAATCAAAGAAAACTTTTTTTCAGAAACTCCGGGATGCCTGGAGGTCGCGGTGCACCACGCGACAGTTGTATTCCAAATCTGAGTCGCTCAGATCACACGAGTACCAAGGCATCCTTGAAACTCATTCAAATGCAAGTGCTTCTATCTGTTTCCTTGATTGTTTCCCACTCATTCCTTTTGGTTTGGGGAACATGTCAAAATCCCATGCCCAGAGAACTTCAACTAGAGTTCGCGGAAATGCTCAGTGGACACCCCAGGTAGGGTAAGGATCAGCATTTCCATACTACTCAGAGAATTTTTATTTTCAGGGATGGATTTTTAGCCCAAATCAAGTTGAAGATAAGTGGTTTCGTGAAAATCGCAGAAATTTTTTTTTCAGAAACTCCGGGGTGCCTGGAGGTCGCGGTGCACCACGCGACAGTTGTATTCCAAAACTGAGTCACTCAGATCACACGAGTACCAAGGCATCCTTGAAACTCATTCAAATGCAAGTGCTTCTATCTGTTTCCTTGATTGTTTCCCACTCATTCCTTTTGGTTTGGGGAACATGTCAAAATCCCATGCCCAGAGAACGTCAACTAGAGTTCGCGGAAATGCTCAGTGGACACCCCAGGTAGGGTAAGGATCAGCATTTCCACACTACTCAGAGAATTTTTATTTTCAGGGATGGATTTTTAGCCCAAATCAAGTTGAAGAAAAGTGGTTTCGTGAAAATCGCAGAAAATTTTTTTTCAGAAACTCCGGGGTGCCTGGAGGTCGCGGTGCACCACGCGACAGTTGTATTCCAAAACTGAGTCACTCAGATCACACGAGTACCAAGGCATCCTTGAAACTCATTCAAATGCAAGTGCTTCTATCTGTTTCCTTGATTGTTTCCCACTCATTCCTTTTGGTTTGGGGAACATGTCAAAATCCCATGCCCAGAGAACGTCAACTAGAGTTCGCGGAAATGCTCAGTGGACACCCCAGGTAGGGTAAGGATCAGCATTTCCACACTACTCAGAGAATTTTTATTTTCAGGGATGGATTTTTAGCCCAAATCAAGTTGAAGAAAAGTGGTTTCGTGAAAATCGCAGAAAATTTTTTTTCAGAAACTCCGGGGTGCCTGGAGGTCGCGGTGCACCACGCGACAGTTGTATTCCAAAACTGAGTCACTCAGATCACACGAGTACCAAGGCATCCTTGAAACTCATTCAAATGCAAGTGTTTCTATATGTTTCCTTGATTGTTTCCCACTCATTCCTTTTGGTTTGGGGAACATGTCAAAATCCCATGCCCAGAGAACGTCAACTAGAGTTCGCGGAAATGCTCAGTGGACACCCCAGGTAGGGTAAGGATCAGCATTTCCACACTACTCAGAGAATTTTTATTTTCAGGGATGGATTTTTAGCCCAAATCAAGTTGAAGAAAAGTGGTTTCGTGAAAATCGCAGAAAATTTTTTTTCAGAAACTCCGGGGTGCCTGGAGGTCGCGGTGCACCACGCGACAGTTGTATTCCAAAACTGAGTCACTCAGATCACACGAGTACCAAGGCATCCTTGAAACTCATTCAAATGCAAGTGCTTCTATCTGTTTCCTTGATTGTTTCCCACTCATTCCTTTTGGTTTGGGGAACATGTCAACATCCCATGCCCAGAGAACTTCAACTAGAGTTCGCGGAAATGCTCAGTGGACACCCCAGGTAGGGTAAGGATCAGCATTTCCACACTACTCAGAGAATTTTTATTTTCAGGGATGGATTTTTAGCCCAAATCAAGTTGAAGAAAAGTGGTTTCGTGAAAATCGCAGAAAATTTTTTTTCAGAAACTCCGGGGTGCCTGGAGGTCGCGGTGCACCACGCGACAGTTGTATTACAAAACTGAGTCACTCAGATCACACGAGTACCAAGGCATCCTTGAAACTCATTCAAATGCAAGTGCTTCTATCTGTTTCCTTGATTGTTTCCCACTCATTCCTTTTGGTTTGGGGAACATGTCAAAATCCCATGCCCAGAGAACGTCAACTAGAGTTCGCGGAAATGCTCAGTGGACACCCCAGGTAGGGTAAGGATCAGCATTTCCACACTACTCAGAGAATTTTTTTTTTCAGGGATGGATTTTTAGCCCAAATCAAGTTGAAGAAAAGTGGTTTCGTGAAAATCAAAGAAAACTTTTTTTCAGAAACTCCGGGATGCCTGGAGGTCGCGGTGCACCACGCGACAGTTGTATTCCAAATCTGAGTCGCTCAGATCACACGAGTACCAAGGCATCCTTGAAACTCATTCAAATGCAAGTGCTTCTATCTGTTTCCTTGATTGTTTCCCACTCATTCCTTTTGGTTTGGGGAACATGTCAAAATCCCATGCCCAGAGAACTTCAACTAGAGTTCGCGGAAATGCTCAGTGGACACCCCAGGTAGGGTAAGGATCAGCATTTCCATACTACTCAGAGAATTTTTATTTTCAGGGATGGATTTTTAGCCCAAATCAAGTTGAAGATAAGTGGTTTCGTGAAAATCGCAGAAATTTTTTTTTCAGAAACTCCGGGGTGCCTGGAGGTCGCGGTGCACCACGCGACAGTTGTATTCCAAAACTGAGTCACTCAGATCACACGAGTACCAAGGCATCCTTGAAACTCATTCAAATGCAAGTGCTTCTATCTGTTTCCTTGATTGTTTCCCACTCATTCCTTTTGGTTTGGGGAACATGTCAAAATCCCATGCCCAGAGAACGTCAACTAGAGTTCGCGGAAATGCTCAGTGGACACCCCAGGTAGGGTAAGGATCAGCATTTCCACACTACTCAGAGAATTTTTATTTTCAGGGATGGATTTTTAGCCCAAATCAAGTTGAAGAAAAGTGGTTTCGTGAAAATCGCAGAAAATTTTTTTTCAGAAACTCCGGGGTGCCTGGAGGTCGCGGTGCACCACGCGACAGTTGTATTCCAAAACTGAGTCACTCAGATCACACGAGTACCAAGGCATCCTTGAAACTCATTCAAATGCAAGTGCTTCTATCTGTTTCCTTGATTGTTTCCCTCTCATTCCTTTTGGTTTGGGGAACATGTCAAAATCCCATGCCCAGAGAACTTCAACTAGAGTTCGCAGAAATGCTCAGTGGACACCCCAGGTAGGGTAAGGATCAGCATTTCCACACTACTCAGAGAATTTTTATTTTCAGGGATGGATTTTTAGCCCAAATCAAGTTGAAGAAAAGTGGTTTCGTGAAAATCGCAGAAATTTTTTTTTCAGAAACTCCGGGGTGCCTGGAGGTCGCGGTGCACCACGCGACAGTTGTATTACAAAACTGAGTCACTCAGATCACACGAGTAACAAGGCATCCTTGAAACTCATTCAAATGCAAGTGCTTCTATCTGTTTCCTTGATTGTTTCCCACTCATTCCTTTTGGTTTGGGGAACATGTCAAAATCCCATGCCCAGAGAACGTCAACTAGAGTTCGCGGAAATGCTCAGTGGACACCCCAGGTAGGGTAAGGATCAGCATTTCCACACTACTCAGAGAATTTTTTTTTTCAGGGATGGATTTTTAGCCCAAATCAAGTTGAAGAAAAGTGGTTTCGTGAAAATCAAAGAAAATTTTTTTTCAGAAACTCCGGGATGCCTGGAGGTCGCGGTGCACCACGCGACAGTTGTATTCCAAATCTGAGTCGCTCAGATCACACGAGTACCAAGGCATCCTTGAAACTCATTCAAATGCAAGTGCTTCTATCTGTTTCCTTGATTGTTTCCCACTCATTCCTTTTGGTTTGGGGAACATGTCAAAATCCCATGCCCAGAGAACTTCAACTAGAGTTCGCGGAAATGCTCAGTGGACACCCCAGGTAGGGTAAGGATCAGCATTTCCACACTACTCAGAGAATTTTTATTTTCAGGGATGGATTTTTAGCCCAAATCAAGTTGAAGAAAAGTGGTTTCGTGAAAATCGCAGAAATTTTTTTTTCAGAAACTCCGGGGTGCCTGGAGGTCGCGGTGCACCACGCGACAGTTGTATTCCAAAACTGAGTCACTCAGATCACACGAGTACCAAGGCATCCTTGAAACTCATTCAAATGCAAGTGCTTCTATCTGTTTCCTTGATTGTTTCCCACTCATTCCTTTTGGTTTGGGGAACATGTCAAAATCCCATGCCCAGAGAACGTCAACTAGAGTTCGCGGAAATGCTCAGTGGACACCCCAGGTAGGGTAAGGATCAGCATTTCCACACTACTCAGAGAATTTTTATTTTCAGGGATGGATTTTTAGCCCAAATCAAGTTGAAGAAAAGTGGTTTCGTGAAAATCGCAGAAATTTTTTTTTCAGAAACTCCGGGGTGCCTGGAGGTCGCGGTGCACCACGCGACAGTTGTATTACAAAACTGAGTCACTCAGATCACACGAGTAACAAGGCATCCTTGAAACTCATTCAAATGCAAGTGCTTCTATCTGTTTCCTTGATTGTTTCCCACTCATTCCTTTTGGTTTGGGGAACATGTCAAAATCCCATGCCCAGAGAACGTCAACTAGAGTTCGCGGAAATGCTCAGTGGACACCCCAGGTAGGGTAAGGATCAGCATTTCCACACTACTCAGAGAATTTTTTTTTTCAGGGATGGATTTTTAGCCCAAATCAAGTTGAAGAAAAGTGGTTTCGTGAAAATCAAAGAAAATTTTTTTTCAGAAACTCCGGGATGCCTGGAGGTCGCGGTGCACCACGCGACAGTTGTATTCCAAATCTGAGTCGCTCAGATCACACGAGTACCAAGGCATCCTTGAAACTCATTCAAATGCAAGTGCTTCTATCTGTTTCCTTGATTGTTTCCCACTCATTCCTTTTGGTTTGGGGAACATGTCAAAATCCCATGCCCAGAGAACTTCAACTAGAGTTCGCGGAAATGCTCAGTGGACACCCCAGGTAGGGTAAGGATCAGCATTTCCACACTACTCAGAGAATTTTTATTTTCAGGGATGGATTTTTAGCCCAAATCAAGTTGAAGAAAAGTGGTTTCGTGAAAATCGCAGAAATTTTTTTTTCAGAAACTCCGGGGTGCCTGGAGGTCGCGGTGCACCACGCGACAGTTGTATTCCAAAACTGAGTCACTCAGATCACACGAGTACCAAGGCATCCTTGAAACTCATTCAAATGCAAGTGCTTCTATCTGTTTCCTTGATTGTTTCCCACTCATTCCTTTTGGTTTGGGGAACATGTCAAAATCCCATGCCCAGAGAACGTCAACTAGAGTTCGCGGAAATGCTCAGTGGACACCCCAGGTAGGGTAAGGATCAGCATTTCCACACTACTCAGAGAATTTTTATTTTCAGGGATGGATTTTTAGCCCAAATCAAGTTGAAGAAAAGTGGTTTCGTGAAAATCGCAGAAATTTTTTTTTCAGAAACTCTGGGGTGCCTGGAGGTCGCGGTGCACCACGCGACAGTTGTATTCCAAAACTGAGTCACTCAGATCACACGAGTACCAAGGCATCCTTGAAACTCATTCAAATGCAAGTGTTTCTTTATGTTTCCTTGATTGTTTCCCACTCATTCCTTTTGGTTTGGGGAACATGTCAAAATCCCATGCCCAGAGAACGTCAACTAGAGTTCGCGGAAATGCTCAGTGGACACCCCAGGTAGGGTAAGGATCAGCATTTCCACACTACTCAGAGAATTTTTATTTTCAGGGATGGATTTTTAGCCCAAATCAAGTTGAAGAAAAGTGGTTTCGTGAAAATCGCAGAAAATTTTTTTTCAGAAACTCCGGGGTGCCTGGAGGTCGCGGTGCACCACGCGACAGTTGTATTCCAAAACTGAGTCACTCAGATCACACGAGTACCAAGGCATCCTTGAAACTCATTCAAGTGCAAGTGCTTCTATCTTTTTCCTTGATTGTTTCCCACTCATTCCTTTTGGTTTGGGGAACATGTCAACATCCCATGCCCAGAGAACGTCAACTAGAGTTCGCGGAAATGCTCAGTGGACACCCCAGGTAGGGTAAGGATCAGCATTTCCACACTACTCAGAGAATTTTTATTTTCAGGGATGGATTTTTAGCCCAAATCAAGTTGAAGAAAAGTGGTTTCGTGAAAATCGCAGAAAATTTTTTTTCAGAAACTCCGGGGTGCCTGGAGGTCGCGGTGCACCACGCGACAGTTGTATTCCAAAACTGAGTCACTCAGATCACACGAGTACCAAGGCATCCTTGAAACTCATTCAAATGCAAGTGCTTCTATCTGTTTCCTTGATTGTTTCCCACTCATTCCTTTTGGTTTGGGGAACATGTCAAAATCCCATGCCCAGAGAACTTCAACTAGAGTTCGCAGAAATGCTCAGTGGACACCCCAGGTAGGGTAAGGAACAGCATTTCCACACTACTCAGAGAATTTTTATTTTCAGGGATGGATTTTTAGCCCAAATCAAGTTGAAGAATAGTGGTCTCGTGAAAATCGCAGAAATTTTTTTTTCAGAAACTCCGTGGTGCCTGGAGGTCGCGGTGCACCACGCGACAGTTGTATTCCAAAACTGAGTCACTCAGATCACACGAGTACCAAGGCATCCTTGAAACTCATTCAAATGCAAGTGCTTCTATCTGTTTCCTTGATTGTTTCCCACTCATTCCTTTTGGTTTGGGGAACATGTCAAAATCCCATGCCCAGAGAACGTCAACTAGAGTTCGCGGAAATGCTCAGTGGACACCCCAGGTAGGGTAAGGATCAGCATTTCCACACTACTCAGAGAATTTTTTTTTTCAGGGATGGATTTTTAGCCCAAATCAAGTTGAAGAAAAGTGGTTTCGTGAAAATCAAAGAAAATTTTTTTTCAGAAACTCCGGGATGCCTGGAGGTCGCGGTGCACCACGCGACAGTTGTATTCCAAATCTGAGTCGCTCAGATCACACGAGTACCAAGGCATCCTTGAAACTCATTCAAATGCAAGTGCTTCTATCTGTTTCCTTGATTGTTTCCCACTCATTCCTTTTGGTTTGGGGAACATGTCAAAATCCCATGCCCAGAGAACTTCAACTAGAGTTCGCGGAAATGCTCAGTGGATACCCCAGGTAGGGTAAGGATCAGCATTTCCACACTACTCAGAGAATTTTTATTTTCAGGGATGGATTTTTAGCCCAAATCAAGTTGAAGAAAAGTGGTTTCGTGAAAATCGCAGAATTTTTTTTTTCAGAAACTCCGGGGTGCCTGGAGGTCGCGGTGCACCACGCTACAGTTGTATTCCAAAACTGAGTCACTCAGATCACACGAGTACCAAGGCATCCTTGAAACTCATTCAAATGCAAGTGCTTCTATCTGTTTCCTTGATTGTTTCCCACTCATTCCTTTTGGTTTGGGGAACATGTCAAAATCCCATGCCCAGAGAACTTCAACTAGAGTTCGCGGAAATGCTCAGTGGACACCCCAGGTAGCGTAAGGATCAGCATTTCCACACTACTCAGAGAATTTTTATTTTCAGGGATGGATTTTTAGCCCAAATCAAGTTGAAGAAAAGTGGTTTCGTGAAAATCGCAGAAAATTTTTTTTCAGAAACTCCGGGGTGCCTGGAGGTCGCGGTGCACCACGCGACAGTTGTATTCCAAAACTGAGTCACTCAGATCACACGAGTACCAAGGCATCCTGGAATCTCATTCAAATGCAAGTGCTTCTATCTGTTTCCTTGATTGTTTCCCACTCATTCCTTTTGGTTTGGGGAACATGTCAAAATCCCATGCCCAGAGAACGTCAACTAGAGTTCGCGGAAATGCTCAGTGGACACCCCAGGTAGGGTAAGGATCAGCATTTCCACACTACTCAGAGAATTTTTATTTTCAGGGATGGATTTTTAGCCCAAATCAAGTTGAAGAAAAGTGATTTGGGCTAAAAAAATCGCAGAAAATTTTTTTTCAGAAACTCCGGGGTGCCTAGAGGTCGCGGTGCACCACGCGACAGTTGAATTCCAGAACTGAGTCACTCAGATCACACGAGTACCAAGGCATCCTTGAAACTCATTCAAATGCAAGTGCTTCTATCTGTTTCCTTGATTGTTTCCCACTCATTCCTTTTGGTTTGGGGAACATGTCAAAATCCCATGCCCAGAGAACTTCAACTAGAGTTCGCGGAAATGCTCAGTGGACACCCCAGGTAGGGTAAGGATCAGCATTTCCACACTACTCAGAGAATTTTTATTTTCAGGGATGGATTTTTAGCCCAAATCAAGTTGAAGAAAAGTGGTTTCGTGAAAATCGCAGAAATTTTTTTTTCAGAAACTCCGGGGTGCCTGGAGGTCGCGGTGCACCACGCGACAGTTGTATTCCAAAACTGAGTCACTCAGATCACACGAGTACCAAGGCATCCTTGAAACTCATTCAAATGCAAGTGCTTCTATCTGTTTACTTGATTGTTTCCCACTCATTCCTTTTGGTTTGGGGAACATGTCAAAATCCCATGCCCAGAGAACTTCAACTAGAGTTCGCAGAAATGCTCAGTGGACACCCCAGGTAGGGTAAGGATCAGCATTTCCACACTACTCAGAGAATTTTTATTTTCAGGGATGGATTTTTAGCCCAAATCAAGTTGAAGAAAAGTGGTTTCGTGAAAATCGCAGAAAATTTTTTTTCAGAAACTCCGGGGTGCCTGGAGGTCGCGGTGCACCACGCAACAGTTGTATTACAAAACTGAGTCACTCAGATCACACGAGTACCAAGGCATCCTTGAAACTCATTCAAATGCAAGTGCTTCTATCTGTTTCCTTGATTGTTTCCCACTCATTCCTTTTGGTTTGGGGAACATGTCAAAATCCCATGCCCAGAGAACGTCAACTAGAGTTCGCGGAAATGCTCAGTGGACACCCCAGGTAGGGTAAGGATCAGCATTTCCACACTACTCAGAGAATTTTTATTTTCAGGGATGGATTTTTAGCCCAAATCAAGTTGAAGAAAAGTGGTTTCGTGAAAATCGCAGAAAATTTTTTTTCAGAAACTCCGGGGTGCCTGGAGGTCGCGGTGCACCACGCGACAGTTGTATTCCAAAACTGAGTCACTCAGATCACACGAGTACCAAGGCATCCTTGAAACTCATTCAAATGCAAGTGTTTCTATATGTTTCCTTGATTGTTTCCCACTCATTCCTTTTGGTTTGGGGAACATGTCAAAATCCCATGCCCAGAGAACGTCAACTAGAGTTCGCGGAAATGCTCAGTGGACACCCCAGGTAGGGTAAGGATCAGCATTTCCACACTACTCAGAGAATTTTTATTTTCAGGGATGGATTTTTAGCCCAAATCAAGTTGAAGAAAAGTGGTTTCGTGAAAATCGCAGAAAATTTTTTTTCAGAAACTCCGGGGTGCCTGGAGGTCGCGGTGCACCACGCGACAGTTGTATTCCAAAACTGAGTCACTCAGATCACACGAGTACCAAGGCATCCTTGAAACTCATTCAAATGCAAGTGCTTCTATCTGTTTCCTTGATTGTTTCCCACTCATTCCTTTTGGTTTGGGGAACATGTCAACATCCCATGCCCAGAGAACTTCAACTAGAGTTCGCGGAAATGCTCAGTGGACACCCCAGGTAGGGTAAGGATCAGCATTTCCACACTACTCAGAGAATTTTTATTTTCAGGGATGGATTTTTAGCCCAAATCAAGTTGAAGAAAAGTGGTTTCGTGAAAATCGCAGAAAATTTTTTTTCAGAAACTCCGGGGTGCCTGGAGGTCGCGGTGCACCACGCGACAGTTGTATTACAAAACTGAGTCACTCAGATCACACGAGTACCAAGGCATCCTTGAAACTCATTCAAATGCAAGTGCTTCTATCTGTTTCCTTGATTGTTTCCCACTCATTCCTTTTGGTTTGGGGAACATGTCAAAATCCCATGCCCAGAGAACGTCAACTAGAGTTCGCGGAAATGCTCAGTGGACACCCCAGGTAGGGTAAGGATCAGCATTTCCACACTACTCAGAGAATTTTTTTTTTCAGGGATGGATTTTTAGCCCAAATCAAGTTGAAGAAAAGTGGTTTCGTGAAAATCAAAGAAAACTTTTTTTCAGAAACTCCGGGATGCCTGGAGGTCGCGGTGCACCACGCGACAGTTGTATTCCAAATCTGAGTCGCTCAGATCACACGAGTACCAAGGCATCCTTGAAACTCATTCAAATGCAAGTGCTTCTATCTGTTTCCTTGATTGTTTCCCACTCATTCCTTTTGGTTTGGGGAACATGTCAAAATCCCATGCCCAGAGAACTTCAACTAGAGTTCGCGGAAATGCTCAGTGGACACCCCAGGTAGGGTAAGGATCAGCATTTCCATACTACTCAGAGAATTTTTATTTTCAGGGATGGATTTTTAGCCCAAATCAAGTTGAAGATAAGTGGTTTCGTGAAAATCGCAGAAATTTTTTTTTCAGAAACTCCGGGGTGCCTGGAGGTCGCGGTGCACCACGCGACAGTTGTATTCCAAAACTGAGTCACTCAGATCACACGAGTACCAAGGCATCCTTGAAACTCATTCAAATGCAAGTGCTTCTATCTGTTTCCTTGATTGTTTCCCACTCATTCCTTTTGGTTTGGGGAACATGTCAAAATCCCATGCCCAGAGAACGTCAACTAGAGTTCGCGGAAATGCTCAGTGGACACCCCAGGTAGGGTAAGGATCAGCATTTCCACACTACTCAGAGAATTTTTATTTTCAGGGATGGATTTTTAGCCCAAATCAAGTTGAAGAAAAGTGGTTTCGTGAAAATCGCAGAAAATTTTTTTTCAGAAACTCCGGGGTGCCTGGAGGTCGCGGTGCACCACGCGACAGTTGTATTCCAAAACTGAGTCACTCAGATCACACGAGTACCAAGGCATCCTTGAAACTCATTCAAATGCAAGTGCTTCTATCTGTTTCCTTGATTGTTTCCCTCTCATTCCTTTTGGTTTGGGGAACATGTCAAAATCCCATGCCCAGAGAACTTCAACTAGAGTTCGCAGAAATGCTCAGTGGACACCCCAGGTAGGGTAAGGATCAGCATTTCCACACTACTCAGAGAATTTTTATTTTCAGGGATGGATTTTTAGCCCAAATCAAGTTGAAGAAAAGTGGTTTCGTGAAAATCGCAGAAATTTTTTTTTCAGAAACTCCGGGGTGCCTGGAGGTCGCGGTGCACCACGCGACAGTTGTATTACAAAACTGAGTCACTCAGATCACACGAGTAACAAGGCATCCTTGAAACTCATTCAAATGCAAGTGCTTCTATCTGTTTCCTTGATTGTTTCCCACTCATTCCTTTTGGTTTGGGGAACATGTCAAAATCCCATGCCCAGAGAACGTCAACTAGAGTTCGCGGAAATGCTCAGTGGACACCCCAGGTAGGGTAAGGATCAGCATTTCCACACTACTCAGAGAATTTTTTTTTTCAGGGATGGATTTTTAGCCCAAATCAAGTTGAAGAAAAGTGGTTTCGTGAAAATCAAAGAAAATTTTTTTTCAGAAACTCCGGGATGCCTGGAGGTCGCGGTGCACCACGCGACAGTTGTATTCCAAATCTGAGTCGCTCAGATCACACGAGTACCAAGGCATCCTTGAAACTCATTCAAATGCAAGTGCTTCTATCTGTTTCCTTGATTGTTTCCCACTCATTCCTTTTGGTTTGGGGAACATGTCAAAATCCCATGCCCAGAGAACTTCAACTAGAGTTCGCGGAAATGCTCAGTGGACACCCCAGGTAGGGTAAGGATCAGCATTTCCACACTACTCAGAGAATTTTTATTTTCAGGGATGGATTTTTAGCCCAAATCAAGTTGAAGAAAAGTGGTTTCGTGAAAATCGCAGAAATTTTTTTTTCAGAAACTCCGGGGTGCCTGGAGGTCGCGGTGCACCACGCGACAGTTGTATTCCAAAACTGAGTCACTCAGATCACACGAGTACCAAGGCATCCTTGAAACTCATTCAAATGCAAGTGCTTCTATCTGTTTCCTTGATTGTTTCCCACTCATTCCTTTTGGTTTGGGGAACATGTCAAAATCCCATGCCCAGAGAACGTCAACTAGAGTTCGCGGAAATGCTCAGTGGACACCCCAGGTAGGGTAAGGATCAGCATTTCCACACTACTCAGAGAATTTTTATTTTCAGGGATGGATTTTTAGCCCAAATCAAGTTGAAGAAAAGTGGTTTCGTGAAAATCGCAGAAATTTTTTTTTCAGAAACTCTGGGGTGCCTGGAGGTCGCGGTGCACCACGCGACAGTTGTATTCCAAAACTGAGTCACTCAGATCACACGAGTACCAAGGCATCCTTGAAACTCATTCAAATGCAAGTGTTTCTTTATGTTTCCTTGATTGTTTCCCACTCATTCCTTTTGGTTTGGGGAACATGTCAAAATCCCATGCCCAGAGAACGTCAACTAGAGTTCGCGGAAATGCTCAGTGGACACCCCAGGTAGGGTAAGGATCAGCATTTCCACACTACTCAGAGAATTTTTATTTTCAGGGATGGATTTTTAGCCCAAATCAAGTTGAAGAAAAGTGGTTTCGTGAAAATCGCAGAAAATTTTTTTTCAGAAACTCCGGGGTGCCTGGAGGTCGCGGTGCACCACGCGACAGTTGTATTCCAAAACTGAGTCACTCAGATCACACGAGTACCAAGGCATCCTTGAAACTCATTCAAGTGCAAGTGCTTCTATCTTTTTCCTTGATTGTTTCCCACTCATTCCTTTTGGTTTGGGGAACATGTCAACATCCCATGCCCAGAGAACGTCAACTAGAGTTCGCGGAAATGCTCAGTGGACACCCCAGGTAGGGTAAGGATCAGCATTTCCACACTACTCAGAGAATTTTTATTTTCAGGGATGGATTTTTAGCCCAAATCAAGTTGAAGAAAAGTGGTTTCGTGAAAATCGCAGAAAATTTTTTTTCAGAAACTCCGGGGTGCCTGGAGGTCGCGGTGCACCACGCGACAGTTGTATTCCAAAACTGAGTCACTCAGATCACACGAGTACCAAGGCATCCTTGAAACTCATTCAAATGCAAGTGCTTCTATCTGTTTCCTTGATTGTTTCCCACTCATTCCTTTTGGTTTGGGGAACATGTCAAAATCCCATGCCCAGAGAACTTCAACTAGAGTTCGCAGAAATGCTCAGTGGACACCCCAGGTAGGGTAAGGAACAGCATTTCCACACTACTCAGAGAATTTTTATTTTCAGGGATGGATTTTTAGCCCAAATCAAGTTGAAGAAAAGTGGTTTCGTGAAAATCGCAGAAATTTTTTTTTCAGAAACTCCGTGGTGCCTGGAGGTCGCGGTGCACCACGCGACAGTTGTATTCCAAAACTGAGTCACTCAGATCACACGAGTACCAAGGCATCCTTGAAACTCATTCAAATGCAAGTGCTTCTATCTGTTTCCTTGATTGTTTCCCACTCATTCCTTTTGGTTTGGGGAACATGTCAAAATCCCATGCCCAGAGAACGTCAACTAGAGTTCGCGGAAATGCTCAGTGGACACCCCAGGTAGGGTAAGGATCAGCATTTCCACACTACTCAGAGAATTTTTTTTTTCAGGGATGGATTTTTAGCCCAAATCAAGTTGAAGAAAAGTGGTTTCGTGAAAATCAAAGAAAATTTTTTTTCAGAAACTCCGGGATGCCTGGAGGTCGCGGTGCACCACGCGACAGTTGTATTCCAAATCTGAGTCGCTCAGATCACACGAGTACCAAGGCATCCTTGAAACTCATTCAAATGCAAGTGCTTCTATCTGTTTCCTTGATTGTTTCCCACTCATTCCTTTTGGTTTGGGGAACATGTCAAAATCCCATGCCCAGAGAACTTCAACTAGAGTTCGCGGAAATGCTCAGTGGACACCCCAGGTAGGGTAAGGATCAGCATTTCCACACTACTCAGAGAATTTTTATTTTCAGGGATGGATTTTTAGCCCAAATCAAGTTGAAGAAAAGTGGTTTCGTGAAAATCGCAGAAATTTTTTTTTCAGAAACTCCGGGGTGCCTGGAGGTCGCGGTGCACCACGCGACAGTTGTATTCCAAAACTGAGTCACTCAGATCACACGAGTACCAAGGCATCCTTGAAACTCATTCAAATGCAAGTGCTTCTATCTGTTTCCTTGATTGTTTCCCACTCATTCCTTTTGGTTTGGGGAACATGTCAAAATCCCATGCCCAGAGAACGTCAACTAGAGTTCGCGGAAATGCTCAGTGGACACCCCAGGTAGGGTAAGGATCAGCATTTCCACACTACTCAGAGAATTTTTATTTTCAGGGATGGATTTTTAGCCCAAATCAAGTTGAAGAAAAGTGGTTTCGTGAAAATCGCAGAAATTTTTTTTTCAGAAACTCCGGGGTGCCTGGAGGTCGCGGTGCACCACGCGACAGTTGTATTACAAAACTGAGTCACTCAGATCACACGAGTACCAAGGCATCCTTGAAACTCATTCAAATGCAAGTGCTTCTATCTGTTTCCTTGATTGTTTCCCACTCATTCCTTTTGGTTTGGGGAACATGTCAAAATCCCATGCCCAGAGAACGTCAACTAGAGTTCGCGGAAATGCTCAGTGGACACCCCAGGTAGGGTAAGGATCAGCATTTCCACACTACTCAGAGAATTTTTTTTTTCAGGGATGGATTTTTAGCCCAAATCAAGTTGAAGAAAAGTGGTTTCGTGAAAATCAAAGAAAATTTTTTTTCAGAAACTCCGGGATGCCTGGAGGTCGCGGTGCACCACGCGACAGTTGTATTCCAAATCTGAGTCGCTCAGATCACACGAGTACCAAGGCATCCTTGAAACTCATTCAAATGCAAGTGCTTCTATCTGTTTCCTTGATTGTTTCCCACTCATTCCTTTTGGTTTGGGGAACATGTCAAAATCCCATGCCCAGAGAACTTCAACTAGAGTTCGCGGAAATGCTCAGTGGACACCCCAGGTAGGGTAAGGATCAGCATTTCCACACTACTCAGAGAATTTTTATTTTCAGGGATGGATTTTTAGCCCAAATCAAGTTGAAGAAAAGTGGTTTCGTGAAAATCGCAGAAATTTTTTTTTCAGAAACTCCGGGGTGCCTGGAGGTCGCGGTGCACCACGCGACAGTTGTATTCCAAAACTGAGTCACTCAGATCACACGAGTACCAAGGCATCCTTGAAACTCATTCAAATGCAAGTGCTTCTATCTGTTTCCTTGATTGTTTCCCACTCATTCCTTTTGGTTTGGGGAACATGTCAAAATCCCATGCCCAGAGAACGTCAACTAGAGTTCGCGGAAATGCTCAGTGGACACCCCAGGTAGGGTAAGGATCAGCATTTCCACACTACTCAGAGAATTTTTATTTTCAGGGATGGATTTTTAGCCCAAATCAAGTTGAAGAAAAGTGGTTTCGTGAAAATCGCAGAAATTTTTTTTTCAGAAACTCTGGGGTGCCTGGAGGTCGCGGTGCACCACGCGACAGTTGTATTCCAAAACTGAGTCACTCAGATCACACGAGTACCAAGGCATCCTTGAAACTCATTCAAATGCAAGTGTTTCTTTATGTTTCCTTGATTGTTTCCCACTCATTCCTTTTGGTTTGGGGAACATGTCAAAATCCCATGCCCAGAGAACGTCAACTAGAGTTCGCGGAAATGCTCAGTGGACACCCCAGGTAGGGTAAGGATCAGCATTTCCACACTACTCAGAGAATTTTTATTTTCAGGGATGGATTTTTAGCCCAAATCAAGTTGAAGAAAAGTGGTTTCGTGAAAATCGCAGAAAATTTTTTTTCAGAAACTCCGGGGTGCCTGGAGGTCGCGGTGCACCACGCGACAGTTGTATTCCAAAACTGAGTCACTCAGATCACACGAGTACCAAGGCATCCTTGAAACTCATTCAAATGCAAGTGCTTCTATCTGTTTCCTTGATTGTTTCCCACTCATTCCTTTTGGTTTGGGGAACATGTCAACATCCCATGCCCAGAGAACGTCAACTAGAGTTCGCGGAAATGCTCAGTGGACACCCCAGGTAGGGTAAGGATCAGCATTTCCACACTACTCAGAGAATTTTTATTTTCAGGGATGGATTTTTAGCCCAAATCAAGTTGAAGAAAAGTGGTTTCGTGAAAATCGCAGAAAATTTTTTTTCAGAAACTCCGGGGTGCCTGGAGGTCGCGGTGCACCACGCGACAGTTGTATTCCAAAACTGAGTCACTCAGATCACACGAGTACCAAGGCATCCTTGAAACTCATTCAAATGCAAGTGCTTCTATCTGTTTCCTTGATTGTTTCCCACTCATTCCTTTTGGTTTGGGGAACATGTCAAAATCCCATGCCCAGAGAACTTCAACTAGAGTTCGCAGAAATGCTCAGTGGACACCCCAGGTAGGGTAAGGATCAGCATTTCCACACTACTCAGAGAATTTTTATTTTCAGGGATGGATTTTTAGCCCAAATCAAGTTGAAGAAAAGTGGTTTCGTGAAAATCGCAGAAATTTTTTTTTCAGAAACTCCGGGGTGCCTGGAGGTCGCGGTGCACCACGCGACAGTTGTATTACAAAACTGAGTCACTCAGATCACACGAGTACCAAGGCATCCTTGAAACTCATTCAAATGCAAGTGCTTCTATCTGTTTCCTTGATTGTTTCCCACTCATTCCTTTTGGTTTGGGGAACATGTCAAAATCCCATGCCCAGAGAACGTCAACTAGAGTTCGCGGAAATGCTCAGTGGACACCCCAGGTAGGGTAAGGATCAGCATTTCCACACTACTCAGAGAATTTTTTTTTTCAGGGATGGATTTTTAGCCCAAATCAAGTTGAAGAAAAGTGGTTTCGTGAAAATCAAAGAAAATTTTTTTTCAGAAACTCCGGGATGCCTGGAGGTCGCGGTGCACCACGCGACAGTTGTATTCCAAATCTGAGTCGCTCAGATCACACGAGTACCAAGGCATCCTTGAAACTCATTCAAATGCAAGTGCTTCTATCTGTTTCCTTGATTGTTTCCCACTCATTCCTTTTGGTTTGGGGAACATGTCAAAATCCCATGCCCAGAGAACGTCAACTAGAGTTTGCGGAAATGCTCAGTGGACACCCCAGGTAGGGTAAGGATCAGCATTTCCACACTACTCAGAGAATTTTTATTTTCAGGGATGGATTTTTAGCCCAAATCAAGTTGAAGAAAAGTGGTTTCGTGAAAATCGCAGAAAATTTTTTTTCAGAAACTCCGGGGTGCCTGGAGGTCGCGGTGCACCACGCGACAGTTGTATTCCAAAACTGAGTCACTCAGATCACACGAGTACCAAGGCATCCTTGAAACTCATTCAAATGCAAGTGCTTCTATCTGTTTCCTTGATTGTTTCCCACTCATTCCTTTTGGTTTGGGGAACATGTCAACATCCCATGCCCAGAGAACTTCAACTAGAGTTCGCGGAAATTCTCAGTGGACACCCCAGGTAGGGTAAGGATCAGCATTTCCACACTACTCAGAGAATTTTTATTTTCAGGGATGGATTTTTAGCCCAAATCAAGTTGAAGAAAAGTGGTTTCGTGAAAATCGCAGAAAATTTTTTTTCAGAAACTCCGGGGTGCCTGGAGGTCGCGGTGCACCACGCGACAGTTGTATTCCAAAACTGAGTCACTCAGATCACACGAGTACCAAGGCATCCTTGAAACTCATTCAAATGCAAGTGCTTCTATCTGTTTCCTTGATTGTTTCCCACTCATTCCTTTTGGTTTGGGGAACATGTCAAAATCCCATGCCCAGAGAACTTCAACTAGAGTTCGCGGAAATGCTCAGTGGACACCCCAGGTAGGGTAAGGATCAGCATTTCCACACTACTCAGAGAATTTTTATTTTCAGGGATGGATTTTTAGCCCAAATCAAGTTGAAGAAAAGTGGTTTCGTGAAAATCGCAGAAATTTTTTTTTCAGAAACTCCGGGGTGCCTGGAGGTCGCGGTGCACCACGCGACAGTTGTATTCCAAAACTGAGTCACTCAGATCACACGAGTACCAAGGCATCCTTGAAACTCATTCAAATGCAAGTGCTTCTATCTGTTTCCTTGATTGTTTCCCACTCATTCCTTTTGGTTTGGGGAACATGTCAAAATCCCATGCCCAGAGAACTTCAACTAGAGTTCGCAGAAATGCTCAGTGGACACCCCAGGTAGGGTAAGGATCAGCATTTCCACACTACTCAGAGAATTTTTATTTTCAGGGATGGATTTTTAGCCCAAATCAAGTTGAAGAAAAGTGGTTTCGTGAAAGTCGCAGAAATTTTTTTTCAGAAACTCCGGGGTGCCTGGAGGTCGCGGTGCACCACGCGACAGTTGTATTACAAAACTGAGTCACTCAGATCACACGAGTACCAAGGCATCCTTGAAACTCATTCAAATGCAAGTGCTTCTATCTGTTTCCTTGATTGTTTCCCACTCATTCCTTTTGGTTTGGGGAACATGTCAAAATCCCATGCCCAGAGAACGTCAACTAGAGTTCGCGGAAATGCTCAGTGGACACCCCAGGTAGAGTAAGGATCAGCATTTCCACACTACTCAGAGAATTTTTTTTTTCAGGGATGGATTTTTAGCCCAAATCAAGTTGAAGAAAAGTGGTTTCGTGAAAATCAAAGAAAATTTTTTTTCAGAAACTCCAGGATGCCTGGAGGTCGCGGTGCACCACGCGACAGTTGTATTCCAAATCTGAGTCGCTCAGATCACACGAGTACCAAGGCATCCTTGAAACTCATTCAAATGCAAGTGCTTCTATATGTTTCCTTGATTGTTTCCCACTCATTCCTTTTGGTTTGGGGAACATGTCAAAATCCCATGCCCAGAGAACTTCAACTAGAGTTCGCGGAAATGCTCAGTGGACACCCCAGGTAGGGTAAGGATCAGCATTTCCACACTACTCAGAGAATTTTTATTTTCAGGGATGGATTTTTAGCCCAAATCAAGTTGAAGAAAAGTGGTTTCGTGAAAATCGCAAAAATTTCTTTTTCAGAAACTCCGGGGTGCCTGGAGGTCGCGGTGCACCACGCGACAGTTGTATTCCAAAACTGAGTCACTCAGATCACACGAGTACCAAAGCATCCTTGAAACTCATTCAAATGCAAGTGCTTCTATCTGTTTCCTTGATTGTTTCCCACTCATTCCTTTTGGTTTGGGGAACATGTCAAAATCCCATGCCCAGAGAACTTCAACTAGAGTTCGCGGAAATGCTCAGTGGACACCCCAGGTAGGGTAAGGATCAGCATTTCCACACTACTCAGAGAATTTTTATTTTCAGGGATGGATTTTTAGCCCAAATCAAGTTGAAGAAAAGTGGTTTCGTGAAAATCGCAGAAAATTTTTTTTCAGAAACTCTGGGGTGCCTGGAGGTCGCGGTGCACCACGCGACAGTTGTATTCCAAAACTGAGTCACTCAGATCACACGAGTACCAAGGCATCCTTGAAACTCATTCAAATGCAAGTGTTTCTATATGTTTCCTTGATTGTTTCCCACTCATTCCTTTTGGTTTGGGGAACATGTCAAAATCCCATGCCCAGAGAACGTCAACTAGAGTTCGCGGAAATGCTCAGTGGACACCCCAGGTAGGGTAAGGATCAGCATTTCCACACTACTCAGAGAATTTTTATTTTCAGGGATGGATTTTTAGCCCAAATCAAGTTGAAGAAAAGTGGTTTCGTGAAAATCGCAGAAAATTTTTTTTCAGAAACTCCGGGGTGCCTGGAGGTCGCGGTGCACCACGCGACAGTTGTATTCCAAAACTGAGTCACTCAGATCACACGAGTACCAAGGCATCCTTGAAACTCATTCAAATGCAAGTGCTTCTATCTGTTTCCTTGATTGTTTCCCACTCATTCCTTTTGGTTTGGGGAACATGTCAACATCCCATGCCCAGAGAACTTCAACTAGAGTTCGCGGAAATTCTCAGTGGACACCCCAGGTAGGGTAAGGATCAGCATTTCCACACCACTCAGAGAATTTTTATTTTCAGGGATGGATTTTTAGCCCAAATCAAGTTGAAGAAAAGTGGTTTCGTGAAAATCGCAGAAAATTTTTTTTCAGAAACTCCGGGGTGCCTGGAGGTCGCGGTGCACCACGCGACAGTTGTATTCCAAAACTGAGTCACTCAGATCACACGAGTACCAAGGCATCCTTGAAACTCATTCAAATGCAAGTGCTTCTATCTGTTTCCTTGATTGTTTCCCACTCATTCCTTTTGGTTTGGGGAACATGTCAAAATCCCATGCCCAGAGAACTTCAACTAGAGTTCGCGGAAATGCTCAGTGGACACCCCAGGTAGGGTAAGGATCAGCATTTCCATACTACTCAGAGAATTTTTATTTTCAGGGATGGATTTTTAGCCCAAATCAAGTTGAAGAAAAGTGGTTTCGTGAAAATCGCAGAAATTTTTTTTTCAGAAACTCCGGGGTGCCTGGAGGTCGCGGTGCACCACGCGACAGTTGTATTACAAAACTGAGTCACTCAGATCACACGAGTACCAAGGCATCCTTGAAACTCATTCAAATGCAAGTGCTTCTATCTGTTTCCTTGATTGTTTCCCACTCATTCCTTTTGGTTTGGGGAACATGTCAAAATCCCATGCCCAGAGAACGTCAACTAGAGTTCGCGGAAATGCTCAGTGGACACCCCAGGTAGGGTAAGGATCAGCATTTCCACACTACTCAGAGAATTTTTTTTTTCAGGGATGGATTTTTAGCCCAAATCAAGTTGAAGAAAAGTGGTTTCGTGAAAATCGCAGAAAATTTTTTTTCAGAAACTCCGGGGTGCCTGGAGGTTGCGGTGCACCACGCGACAGTCGTATTCCAAATCTGAGTCGCTCAGATCACACGAGTACCAAGGCATCCTTGAAACTCATTCAAATGCAAGTGTTTCTATCTGTTTCCTTGATTGTTTCCCACTCATTCCTTTTGGTTTGGGGAACATGTCAACATCCCATGCCCAGAGAACTTCAACTAGAGTTCGCGGAAATGCTCAGTGGACACCCCAGGTAGGGTAAGGATCAGCATTTCCACACTACTCAGAGAATTTTTATTTTCAGGGATGGATTTTTAGCCCAAATCAAGTTGAAGAAAAGTGGTTTCGTGAAAATCGCAGAATATTTTTTTTCAGAAACTCTGGGGTGCCTGGAGGTCGCGGTGCACCACGCGACAGTTGTATTCCAAAACTGAGTCACTCAGATCACACGAGTACCAAGGCATCCTTGAAACTCATTCAAATGCAAGTGTTTCTATCTGTTTCCTTGATTGTTTCCCACTCATTCCTTTTGGTTTGGGGAACATGTCAAAATCCCATGCCCAGAGAACGTCAACTAGAGTTCGCGGAAATGCTCAGTGGACACCCCAGGTAGGGTAAGGATCAGCATTTCCACACTACTCAGAGAATTTTTATTTTCAGGGATGGATTTTTAGCCCAAATCAAGTTGAAGAAAAGTGGTTTCGTGAAAATCGCAGAAAATTTTTTTTCAGAAACTCCGGGGTGCCTGGAGGTCGCGGTGCACCACGCGACAGTTGTATTCCAAAACTGAGTCACTCAGATCACACGAGTACCAAGGCATCCTTGAAACTCATTCAAATGCAAGTGCTTCTATCTGTTTCCTTGATTGTTTCCCACTCATTCCTTTTGGTTTGGGGAACATGTCAAAATCCCATGCCCAGAGAACGTCAACTAGAGTTCGCGGAAATGCTCAGTGGACACCCCAGGTAGGGTAAGGATCAGCATTTCCACACTACTCAGAGAATTTTTTTTTTCAGGGATGGATTTTTAGCCCAAATCAAGTTGAAGAAAAGTGGTTTCGTGAAAATCGCAGAAAATTTTTTTTCAGAAACTCCGGGGTGCCTGGAGGTCGCGGTGCACCACGCGACAGTTGTATTCCAAATCTGAGTCGCTCAGATCACACTAGTACCAAGGCATCCTTGAAACTCATTCAAATGCAAGTGCTTCTATCTGTTTCCTTGATTGTTTCCCACTCATTCCTTTTGGTTTGGGGAACATGTCAAAATCCCATGCCCAGAGAACGTCAACTAGAGTTCGCGGAAATGCTCAGTGGACACCCCAGGTAGGGTAAGGATCAGCATTTCCACACTACTCAGAGAATTTTTATTTTCAGGGATGGATTTTTAGCCCAAATCAAGTTGAAGAAAAGTGGTTTCGTGAAAATCGCAGAAAATTTTTTTTCAGAAACTCTGGGGTGCCTGGAGGTCGCGGTGCACCACGAGACAGTTGTATTCCAAAACTGAGTCACTCAGATCACACGAGTACCAAGGCATCCTTGAAACTCATTCAAATGCAAGTGCTTCTATCTGTTTCCTTGATTGTTTCCCACTCATTCCTTTTGGTTTGGGGAACATGTCAACATCCCATGCCCAGAGAACTTCAACTAGAGTTCGCGGAAATGCTCAGTGGACACCCCAGGTAGGGTAAGGATCAGCATTTCCACACTACTCAGAGAATTTTTATTTTCAGGGATGGATTTTTAGCCCAAATCAAGTTGAAGAAAAGTGGTTTCGTGAAAATCGCAGAAAATTTTTTTTCAGAAACTCTGGGGTGCCTGGAGGTCGCGGTGCACCACGCGACAGTTGTATTCCAAAACTGAGTCACTCAGATCACACGAGTACCAAGGCATCCTTGAAACTCATTCAAATGCAAGTGTTTCTATCTGTTTCCTTGATTGTTTCCCACTCATTCCTTTTGGTTTGGGGAACATGTCAAAATCCCATGCCCAGAGAACGTCAACTAGAGTTCGCGGAAATGCTCAGTGGACACCCCAGGTAGGGTAAGGATCAGCATTTCCACACTACTCAGAGAATTTTTATTTTCAGGGATGGATTTTTAGCCCAAATCAAGTTGAAGAAAAGTGGTTTCGTGAAAATCGCAGAAAATTTTTTTTCAGAAACTCCGGGGTGCCTGGAGGTCGCGGTGCACCACGCGACAGTTGTATTCCAAAACTGAGTCACTCAGATCACACGAGTACCAAGGCATCCTTGAAACTCATTCAAATGCAAGTGCTTCTATCTGTTTCCTTGATTGTTTCCCACTCATTCCTTTTGGTTTGGGGAACATGTCAACATCCCATGCCCAGAGAACTTCAACTAGAGTTCGCGGAAATGCTCAGTGGACACCCCAGGTAGGGTAAGGATCAGCATTTCCACACTACTCAGAGAATTTTTATTTTCAGGGATGGATTTTTAGCCCAAATCAAGTTGAAGAAAAGTGGTTTCGTGAAAATCGCAGAAAATTTTTTTTCAGAAACTCCGGGGTGCCTGGAGGTCGCGGTGCACCACGCGACAGTTGTATTCCAAAACTGAGTCACTCAGATCACACGAGTACCAAGGCATCCTTGAAACTCATTCAAATGCATGTGCTTCTATCTGTTTCCTTGATTGTTTCCCACTCATTCCTTTTGGTTTGGGGAACATGTCAAAATCCCATGCCCAGAGAACGTCAACTAGAGTTCGCGGAAATGCTCAGTGGACACCCCAGGTAGGGTAAGGATCAGCATTTCCACACTACTCAGAGAATTTTTATTTTCAGGGATGGATTTTTAGCCCAAATCAAGTTGAAGAAAAGTGGTTTCGTGAAAATCGCAGAAATTTTTTTTTTAAAAACTCCGGGGTGCCTGGAGGTCGCGGTGCACCACGCGACAGTTGTATTCCAAAACTGAGTGACTCAGATCACACGAGTACCAAGGCATCCTTGAAACTCATTCAAATGCAAGTGCTTCTATCTGTTTCCTTGATTGTTTCCCACTCATTCCTTTTGGTTTGGGGAACATGTCAAAATCCCATGCCCAGAGAACTTCAACTAGAGTTCGCGGAAATGCTCAGTGGACACCCCAGGTAGGGTAAGGATCAGCATTTCCACACTACTCAGATAATTTTTATTTTCAGGGATGGATTTTTAGCCCAAATCAAGTTGAAGAAAAGTGGTTTCGTGAAAATCACAGAAAATTTTTTTTCAGAAACTCCGGGGTGCCTGGAGGTCGCGGTGCACCACGCGACAGTTGTATTCCAAAACTGAGTCACTCAGATCACACGAGTACCAAGGCATCCTTGAAACTCATTCAAATGCATGTGCTTCTATCTGTTTCCTTGATTGTTTCCCACTCATTCCTTTTGGTTTGGGGAACATGTCAAAATCCCATGCCCAGAGAACTTCAACTAGAGTTCGCGGAAATGCTCAGTGGACACCCCAGGTAGGGTAAGGATCAGCATTTCCACACTACTCAGAGAATTTTTATTTTCAGGGATGGATTTTTAGCCCAAATCAAGTTGAAGAAAAGTGGTTTCGTGAAATTCGCAGAAATTTTTTTTTTAAAAACTCCGGGGTGCCTGGAGGTCGCGGTGCACCACGCGACAGTTGTATTCCAAAACTGAGTCACTCAGATCACACGAGTACCAAGGCATCCTTGAAACTCATTCAAATGCAAGTGCTTCTATCTGTTTCCTTGATTGTTTCCCACTCATTCCTTTTGGTTTGGGGAACATGTCAAAATCCCATGCCCAGAGAACTTCAACTAGAGTTCGCGGAAATGCTCAGTGGACACCCCAGGTAGGGTAAGGATCAGCATTTCCACACTACTCAGATAATTTTTATTTTCAGGGATGGATTTTTAGCCCAAATCAAGTTGAAGAAAAGTGGTTTCGTGAAAATCACAGAAAATTTTTTTTCAGAAACTCCGGGGTGCCTGGAGGTCGCGGTGCACCACGCGACAGTTGTATTCCAAAACTGAGTCAGTCAGATCACACGAGTACCAAGGCATCCTTGAAACTCATTCAAATGCAAGTGCTTCTATCTGTTTCCTTGATTGTTTCCCACTCATTCCTTTTGGTTTGGGGAACATGTCAAAATCCCATGCCCAGAGAACGTCAACTAGAGTTCGCGGAAATGCTCAGTGGACACCCCAGGTAGGGTAAGGATCAGCATTTCCACACTACTCAGAGAATTTTTATTTTCAGGGATGGATTTTTAGCCCAAATCAAGTTGAAGAAAAGTGGTTTCGTGAAAATCGCAGAAATTTTTTTTCAGAAACTCTGGGGTGCCTGGAGGTCGCGGTGCACCACGAGACAGTTGTATTCCAAAACTGAGTCACTCAGATCACACGAGTACCAAGGCATCCTTGAAACTCATTCAAATGCAAGTGCTTCTATCTGTTTCCTTGATTGTTTCCCACTCATTCCTTTTGGTTTGGGGAACATGTCAAAATCCCATGCCCAGAGAACTTCAACTAGAGTTCGCGGAAATGCTCAGTGGACACCCCAGGTAGGGTAAGGATCAGCATTTCCACACTACTCAGAGAATTTTTATTTTCAGGGATGGATTTTTAGCCCAAATCAAGTTGAAGAAAAGTGGTTTCGTGAAAATCGCAGAAATTTTTTTTTAAAAAACTCCGGGGTGCCTGGAGGTCGCGGTGCACCACGCGACAGTTGTATTCCAAAACTGAGTCACTCAGATCACACGAGTACCAAGGCATCCTTGAAACTCATTCAAATGCAAGTGCTTCTATCTGTTTCCTTGATTGTTTCCCACTCATTCCTTTTGGTTTGGGGAACATGTCAAAATCCCATGCCCAGAGAACTTCAACTAGAGTTCGCGGAAATGCTCAGTGGACACCCCAGGTAGGGTAAGGATCAGCATTTCCACACTACTCAGATAATTTTTATTTTCAGGGATGGATTTTTAGCCCAAATCAAGTTGAAGAAAAGTGGTTTCGTGAAAATCGCAGAAAATTTTTTTTCAGAAACTCTGGGGTGCCTGGAGGTCGCGGTGCACCACGAGACAGTTGTATTCCAAAACTGAGTCACTCAGATCACACGAGTACCAAGGCATCCTTGAAACTCATTCAAATGCAAGTGCTTCTATCTGTTTCCTTGATTGTTTCCCACTCATTCCTTTTGGTTTGGGGAACATGTCAACATCCCATGCCCAGAGAACTTCAACTAGAGATCGCGGAAATGCTCAGTGGACACCCCAGGTAGGGTAAGGATCAGCATTTCCACACTACTCAGAGAATTTTTATTTTCAGGGATGGATTTTTAGCCCAAATCAAGTTGAAGAAAAGTGGTTTCGTGAAAATCGCAGAAAATTTTTTTTCAGAAACTCTGGGGTGCCTGGAGGTCGCGGTGCACCACGCGACAGTTGTATTCCAAAACTGAGTCACTCAGATCACACGAGTACCAAGGCATCCTTGAAACTCATTCAAATGCAAGTGTTTCTATCTGTTTCCTTGATTGTTTCCCACTCATTCCTTTTGGTTTGGGGAACATGTCAAAATCCCATGCCCAGAGAACGTCAACTAGAGTTCGCGGAAATGCTCAGTGGACACCCCAGGTAGGGTAAGGATCAGCATTTCCACACTACTCAGAGAATTTTTATTTTCAGGGATGGATTTTTAGCCCAAATCAAGTTGAAGAAAAGTGGTTTCGTGAAAATCGCAGAAAATTTTTTTTCAGAAACTCCGGGGTGCCTGGAGGTCGCGGTGCACCACGCGACAGTTGTATTCCAAAACTGAGTCACTCAGATCACACGAGTACCAAGGCATCCTTGAAACTCATTCAAATGCAAGTGCTTCTATCTGTTTCCTTGATTGTTTCCCACTCATTCCTTTTGGTTTGGGGAACATGTCAACATCCCATGCCCAGAGAACTTCAACTAGAGTTCGCGGAAATGCTCAGTGTACACCCCAGGTAGGGTAAGGATCAGCATTTCCACACTACTCAGAGAATTTTTATTTTCAGGGATGGATTTTTAGCCCAAATCAAGTTGAAGAAAAGTGGTTTCGTGAAAATCGCAGAAAATTTTTTTTCAGAAACTCCGGAGTGCCTGGAGGTCGCGGTGCACCACGCGACAGTTGTATTCCAAAACTGAGTCACTCAGATCACACGAGTACCAAGGCATCCTTGAAACTCATTCAAATGCATGTGCTTCTATCTGTTTCCTTGATTGTTTCCCACTCATTCCTTTTGGTTTGGGGAACATGTCAAAATCCCATGCCCAGAGAACTTCAACTCGAGTTCGCGGAAATGCTCAGTGGACACCCCAGGTAGGGTAAGGATCAGCATTTCCACACTACTCAGAGAATTTTTATTTTCAGGGATGGATTTTTAGCCCAAATCAAGTTGAAGAAAAGTGGTTTCGTGAAAATCGCAGAAATTTTTTTTTTTAAAACTCCGGGGTGCCTGGAGGTCGCGGTGCACCACGCGACAGTTGTATTCCAAAACTGAGTCACTCAGATCACACGAGTACCAAGGCATCCTTGAAACTCATTCAAATGCAAGTGCTTCTATCTGTTTCCTTGATTGTTTCCCACTCATTCCTTTTGGTTTGGGGAACATGTCAAAATCCCATGCCCAGAGAACTTCAACTAGAGTTCGCGGAAATGCTCAGTGGACACCCCAGGTAGGGTAAGGATCAGCATTTCCACACTACTCAGATAATTTTTATTTTCAGGGATGGATTTTTAACCCAAATCAAGTTGAAGAAAAGTGGTTTCGTGAAAATCACAGAAAATTTTTTTTCAGAAACTCCGGGGTGCCTGGAGGTCGCGGTGCACCACGCGACAGTTGTATTCCAAAACTGAGTCAGTCAGATCACACGAGTACCAAGGCATCCTTGAAACTCATTCAAATGCAAGTGCTTCTATCTGTTTCCTTGATTGTTTCCCACTCATTCCTTTTGGTTTGGGGAACATGTGAAAATCCCATGCCCAGAGAACTTCAACTAGAGTTCGCGGAAATGCTCAGTGGACACCCCAGGTAGGGTAAGGATCAGCATTTCCACACTACTCAGATAATTTTTATTTTCAGGGATGGATTTTTAGCCCAAATCAAGTTGAAGAAAAGTGGTTTCGTGAAAATCGCAGAAAATTTTTTTTCAGAAACTCCGGGGTGCCTGGAGGTCGCGGTGCACCACGCGACAGTTGTATTCCAAAACTGAGTCAGTCAGATCACACGAGTACCAAGGCATCCTTGAAACTCATTCAAATGCAAGTGCTTCTATCTGTTTCCTTGATTGTTTCCCACTCATTCCTTTTGGTTTGGGGAACATGTCAAAATCCCATGCCCAGAGAACGTCAACTAGAGTTCGCGGAAATGCTCAGTGGACACCCCAGGTAGGGTAAGGATCAGCATTTCCACACTACTCAGAGAATTTTTATTTTCAGGGATGGATTTTTAGCCCAAATCAAGTTGAAGAAAAGTGGTTTCGTGAAAATCGCAGAAAATTTTTTTTCAGAAACTCCGGGGTGCCTGGAGGTCGCGGTGCACCACGCGACAGTTGTATTCCAAAACTGAGTCACTCAGATCACACGAGTACCAAGGCATCCTTGAAACTCATTCAAATGCAAGTGCTTCTATCTGTTTCCTTGATTGTTTCCCACTCATTCCTTTTGGTTTGGGGAACATGTCAACATCCCATGCCCAGAGAACTTCAACTAGAGTTCGCGGAAATGCTCAGTGGACACCCCAGGTAGGGTAAGGATCAGCATTTCCACACTACTCAGAGAATTTTTATTTTCAGGGATGGATTTTTAGCCCAAATCAAGTTGAAGAAAAGTGGTTTCGTGAAAATCGCAGAAAATTTTTTTTCAGAAACTCCGGGGTGCCTGGAGGTCGCGGTGCACCACGCGACAGTTGTATTCCAAAACTGAGTCACTCAGATCACACGAGTACCAAGGCATCCTTGAAACTCATTCAAATGCATGTGCTTCTATCTGTTTCCTTGATTGTTTCCCACTCATTCCTTTTGGTTTGGGGAACATGTCAAAATCCCATGCCCAGAGAACTTCAACTAGAGTTCGCGGAAATGCTCAGTGGACACCCCAGGTAGGGTAAGGATCAGCATTTCCACACTACTCAGAGAATTTTTATTTTCAGGGATGGATTTTTAGCCCAAATCAAGTTGAAGAAAAGTGGTTTCGTGAAAATCGCAGAAATTTTTTTTTTAAAAACTCCGGGGTGCCTGGAGGTCGCGGTGCACCACGCGACAGTTGTATTCCAAAACTGAGTCAGTCAGATCACACGAGTACCAAGGCATCCTTGAAACTCATTCAAATGCAAGTGCTTCTATCTGTTTCCTTGATTGTTTCCCACTCATTCCTTTTGGTTTGGGGAACATGTCAAAATCCCATGCCCAGAGAACGTCAACTAGAGTTCGCGGAAATGCTCAGTGGACACCCCAGGTAGGGTAAGGATCAGCATTTCCACACTACTCAGAGAATTTTTATTTTCAGGGATGGATTTTTAGCCCAAATCAAGTTGAAGAAAAGTGGTTTCGTGAAAATCGCAGAAAATTTTTTTTCAGAAACTCTGGGGTGCCTGGAGGTCGCGGTGCACCACGAGACAGTTGTATTCCAAAACTGAGTCACTCAGATCACACGAGTACCAAGGCATCCTTGAAACTCATTCAAATGCAAGTGCTTCTATCTGTTTCCTTGATTGTTTCCCACTCATTCCTTTTGGTTTGGGGAACATGTCAAAATCCCATGCCCAGAGAACTTCAACTAGAGTTCGCGGAAATGCTCAGTGGACACCCCAGGTAGGGTAAGGATCAGCATTTCCACACTACTCAGAGAATTTTTATTTTCAGGGATGGATTTTTAGCCCAAATCAAGTTGAAGAAAAGTGGTTTCGTGAAAATCGCAGAAAATTTTTTTTCAGAAACTCCGGGGTGCCTGGAGGTCGCGGTGCACCACGCGACAGTTGTATTCCAAAACTGAGTCACTCAGATCACACGAGTACCAAGGCATCCTTGAAACTCATTCAAATGCATGTGCTTCTATCTGTTTCCTTGATTGTTTCCCACTCATTCCTTTTGGTTTGGGGAACATGTCAAAATCCCATGCCCAGAGAACTTCAACTAGAGTTCGCGGAAATGCTCAGTGGACACCCCAGGTAGGGTAAGGATCAGCATTTCCACACTACTCAGAGAATTTTTATTTTCAGGGATGGATTTTTAGCCCAAATCAAGTTGAAGAAAAGTGGTTTTGTGAAATTCGCAGAAATTTTTTTTTTAAAAACTCCGGGGTGCCTGGAGGTCGCGGTGCACCACGCGACAGTTGTATTCCAAAACTGAGTCACTCAGATCACACGAGTACCAAGGCATCCTTGAAACTCATTCAAATGCAAGTGCTTCTATCTGTTTCCTTGATTGTTTCCCACTCATTCCTTTTGGTTTGGGGAACATGTCAAAATCCCATGCCCAGAGAACTTCAACTAGAGTTCGCGGAAATGCTCAGTGGACACCCCAGGTAGGGTAAGGATCAGCATTTCCACACTACTCAGATAATTTTTATTTTCAGGGATGGATTTTTAGCCCAAATCAAGTTGAAGAAAAGTGGTTTCGTGAAAATCACAGAAAATTTTTTTTCAGAAACTCCGGGGTGCCTGGAGGTCGCGGTGCACCACGCGACAGTTGTATTCCAAAACTGAGTCAGTCAGATCACACGAGTACCAAGGCATCCTTGAAACTCATTCAAATGCAAGTGCTTCTATCTGTTTCCTTGATTGTTTCCCACTCATTCCTTTTGGTTTGGGGAACATGTCAAAATCCCATGCCCAGAGAACGTCAACTAGAGTTCGCGGAAATGCTCAGTGGACACCCCAGGTAGGGTAAGGATCAGCATTTCCACACTACTCAGAGAATTTTTATTTTCAGGGATGGATTTTTAGCCCAAATCAAGTTGAAGAAAAGTGGTTTCGTGAAAATCGCAGAAATTTTTTTTCAGAAACTCTGGGGTGCCTGGAGGTCGCGGTGCACCACGAGACAGTTGTATTCCAAAACTGAGTCACTCAGATCACACGAGTACCAAGGCATCCTTGAAACTCATTCAAATGCAAGTGCTTCTATCTGTTTCCTTGATTGTTTCCCACTCATTCCTTTTGGTTTGGGGAACATGTCAAAATCCCATGCCCAGAGAACTTCAACTAGAGTTCGCGGAAATGCTCAGTGGACACCCCAGGTAGGGTAAGGATCAGCATTTCCACACTACTCAGAGAATTTTTATTTTCAGGGATGGATTTTTAGCCCAAATCAAGTTGAAGAAAAGTGGTTTCGTGAAAATCGCAGAAATTTTTTTTTAAAAAACTCCGGGGTGCCTGGAGGTCGCGGTGCACCACGCGACAGTTGTATTCCAAAACTGAGTCACTCAGATCACACGAGTACCAAGGCATCCTTGAAACTCATTCAAATGCAAGTGCTTCTATCTGTTTCCTTGATTGTTTCCCACTCATTCCTTTTGGTTTGGGGAACATGTCAAAATCCCATGCCCAGAGAACTTCAACTAGAGTTCGCGGAAATGCTCAGTGGACACCCCAGGTAGGGTAAGGATCAGCATTTCCACACTACTCAGATAATTTTTATTTTCAGGGATGGATTTTTAGCCCAAATCAAGTTGAAGAAAAGTGGTTTCGTGAAAATCGCAGAAAATTTTTTTTCAGAAACTCTGGGGTGCCTGGAGGTCGCGGTGCACCACGAGACAGTTGTATTCCAAAACTGAGTCACTCAGATCACACGAGTACCAAGGCATCCTTGAAACTCATTCAAATGCAAGTGCTTCTATCTGTTTCCTTGATTGTTTCCCACTCATTCCTTTTGGTTTGGGGAACATGTCAACATCCCATGCCCAGAGAACTTCAACTAGAGATCGCGGAAATGCTCAGTGGACACCCCAGGTAGGGTAAGGATCAGCATTTCCACACTACTCAGAGAATTTTTATTTTCAGGGATGGATTTTTAGCCCAAATCAAGTTGAAGAAAAGTGGTTTCGTGAAAATCGCAGAAAATTTTTTTTCAGAAACTCTGGGGTGCCTGGAGGTCGCGGTGCACCACGCGACAGTTGTATTCCAAAACTGAGTCACTCAGATCACACGAGTACCAAGGCATCCTTGAAACTCATTCAAATGCAAGTGTTTCTATCTGTTTCCTTGATTGTTTCCCACTCATTCCTTTTGGTTTGGGGAACATGTCAAAATCCCATGCCCAGAGAACGTCAACTAGAGTTCGCGGAAATGCTCAGTGGACACCCCAGGTAGGGTAAGGATCAGCATTTCCACACTACTCAGAGAATTTTTATTTTCAGGGATGGATTTTTAGCCCAAATCAAGTTGAAGAAAAGTGGTTTCGTGAAAATCGCAGAAAATTTTTTTTCAGAAACTCCGGGGTGCCTGGAGGTCGCGGTGCACCACGCGACAGTTGTATTCCAAAACTGAGTCACTCAGATCACACGAGTACCAAGGCATCCTTGAAACTCATTCAAATGCAAGTGCTTCTATCTGTTTCCTTGATTGTTTCCCACTCATTCCTTTTGGTTTGGGGAACATGTCAACATCCCATGCCCAGAGAACTTCAACTAGAGTTCGCGGAAATGCTCAGTGGACACCCCAGGTAGGGTAAGGATCAGCATTTCCACACTACTCAGAGAATTTTTATTTTCAGGGATGGATTTTTAGCCCAAATCAAGTTGAAGAAAAGTGGTTTCGTGAAAATCGCAGAAAATTTTTTTTCAGAAACTCCGGAGTGCCTGGAGGTCGCGGTGCACCACGCGACAGTTGTATTCCAAAACTGAGTCACTCAGATCACACGAGTACCAAGGCATCCTTGAAACTCATTCAAATGCATGTGCTTCTATCTGTTTCCTTGATTGTTTCCCACTCATTCCTTTTGGTTTGGGGAACATGTCAAAATCCCATGCCCAGAGAACTTCAACTCGAGTTCGCGGAAATGCTCAGTGGACACCCCAGGTAGGGTAAGGATCAGCATTTCCACACTACTCAGAGAATTTTTATTTTCAGGGATGGATTTTTAGCCCAAATCAAGTTGAAGAAAAGTGGTTTCGTGAAAATCGCAGAAATTTTTTTTTTTAAAACTCCGGGGTGCCTGGAGGTCGCGGTGCACCACGCGACAGTTGTATTCCAAAACTGAGTCACTCAGATCACACGAGTACCAAGGCATCCTTGAAACTCATTCAAATGCAAGTGCTTCTATCTGTTTCCTTGATTGTTTCCCACTCATTCCTTTTGGTTTGGGGAACATGTCAAAATCCCATGCCCAGAGAACTTCAACTAGAGTTCGCGGAAATGCTCAGTGGACACCCCAGGTAGGGTAAGGATCAGCATTTCCACACTACTCAGATAATTTTTATTTTCAGGGATGGATTTTTAACCCAAATCAAGTTGAAGAAAAGTGGTTTCGTGAAAATCACAGAAAATTTTTTTTCAGAAACTCCGGGGTGCCTGGAGGTCGCGGTGCACCACGCGACAGTTGTATTCCAAAACTGAGTCAGTCAGATCACACGAGTACCAAGGCATCCTTGAAACTCATTCAAATGCAAGTGCTTCTATCTGTTTCCTTGATTGTTTCCCACTCATTCCTTTTGGTTTGGGGAACATGTGAAAATCCCATGCCCAGAGAACTTCAACTAGAGTTCGTGGAAATGCTCAGTGGACACCCCAGGTAGGGTAAGGATCAGCATTTCCACACTACTCAGATAATTTTTATTTTCAGGGATGGATTTTTAGCCCAAATCAAGTTGAAGAAAAGTGGTTTCGTGAAAATCGCAGAAAATTTTTTTTCAGAAACTCCGGGGTGCCTGGAGGTCGCGGTGCACCACGCGACAGTTGTATTCCAAAACTGAGTCAGTCAGATCACACGAGTACCAAGGCATCCTTGAAACTCATTCAAATGCAAGTGCTTCTATCTGTTTCCTTGATTGTTTCCCACTCATTCCTTTTGGTTTGGGGAACATGTGAAAATCCCATGCCCAGAGAACTTCAACTAGAGTTCGCGGAAATGCTCAGTGGACACCCCAGGTAGGGTAAGGATCAGCATTTCCACACTACTCAGAGAATTTTTATTTTCAGGGATGGATTTTTAGCCCAAATCAAGTTGAAGAAAAGTGGTTTCGTGAAAATCGCAGAAAATTTTTTTTCAGAAACTCCGGGGTGCCTGGAGGTCGCGGTGCACCACGCGACAGTTGTATTCCAAAACTGAGTCACTCAGATCACACGAGTACCAAGGCATCCTTGAAACTCATTCAAATGCATGTGCTTCTATCTGTTTCCTTGATTGTTTCCCACTCATTCCTTTTGGTTTGGGGAACATGTCAAAATCCCATGCCCAGAGAACTTCAACTAGAGTTCGCGGAAATGCTCAGTGGACACCCCAGGTAGGGTAAGGATCAGCATTTCCACACTACTCAGAGAATTTTTATTTTCAGGGATGGATTTTTAGCCCAAATCAAGTTGAAGAAAAGTGGTTTCGTGAAAATCGCAGAAATTTTTTTTTTAAAAACTCCGGGGTGCCTGGAGGTCGCGGTGCACCACGCGACAGTTGTATTCCAAAACTGAGTCACTCAGATCACACGAGTACCAAGGCATCCTTGAAACTCATTCAAATGCAAGTGCTTCTATCTGTTTCCTTGATTGTTTCCCACTCATTCCTTTTGGTTTGGGGAACATGTCAAAATCCCATGCCCAGAGAACTTCAACTAGAGTTCGCGGAAATGCTCAGTGGACACCCCAGGTAGGGTAAGGATCAGCATTTCCACACTACTCAGAGAATTTTTATTTTCAGGGATGGATTTTTAGCCCAAATCAAGTTGAAGAAAAGTGGTTTCGTGAAAATCGCAGAAAATTTTTTTTCAGAAACTCCGGGGTGCCTGGAGGTCGCGGTGCACCACGCGACAGTTGTATTCCAAAACTGAGTCACTCAGATCACACGAGTACCAAGGCATCCTTGAAACTCATTCAAATGCAAGTGCTTCTATCTGTTTCCTTGATTGTTTCCCACTCATTCCTTTTGGTTTGGGGAACATGTCAAAATCCCATGCCCAGAGAACTTCAACTAGAGTTCACGGAAATGCTCAGTGGACACCCCAGGTAGGGTAAGGATCAGCATTTCCACACTACTCAGAGAATTTTTATTTTCAGGGATGGATTTTTAGCCCAAATCAAGTTGAAGAAAAGTGGTTTCGTGAAAATCGCAGAAAATTTTTTTTCAGAAACTCCGGGGTGCCTGGAGGTCGCGGTGCACCACGCGACAGTTGTATTCCAAAACTGAGTCACTCAGATCACACGAGTACCAAGGCATCCTTGAAACTCATTCAAATGCATGTGCTTCTATCTGTTTCCTTGATTGTTTCCCACTCATTCCTTTTGGTTTGGGGAACATGTCAAAATCCCATGCCCAGAGAACTTCAACTAGAGTTCGCGGAAATGCTCAGTGGACACCCCAGGTAGGGTAAGGATCAGCATTTCCACACTACTCAGAGAATTTTTATTTTCAGGGATGGATTTTTAGCCCAAATCAAGTTGAAGAAAAGTGGTTTCGTGAAAATCGCAGAAATTTTTTTTTTTAAAAACTCCGGGGTGCCTGGAGGTCGCGGTGCACCACGCGACAGTTGTATTCCAAAACTGAGTCACTCAGATCAAACGAGTACCAAGGCATCCTTGAAACTCATTCAAATGCAAGTGCTTCTATCTGTTTCCTTGATTGTTTTCCACTCATTCCTTTTGGTTTGGGGAACATGTCAACATCCCATGCCCAGAGAACTTCAACTAGAGTTCGCGGAAATGCTCAGTGGACACCCCAGGTAGGGTAAGGATCAGCATTTCCACACTACTCAGAGAATTTTTATTTTCAGGGATGGATTTTTAGCCCAAATCAAGTTGAAGAAAAGTGGTTTCGTGAAAATCGCAGAAAATTTTTTTTCAGAAACTCTGGGGTGCCTGGAGGTCGCGGTGCACCACGCGACAGTTGTATTCCAAAACTGAGTCACTCAGATCACACGAGTACCAAGGCATCCTTGAAACTCATTCAAATGCAAGTGTTTCTATCTGTTTCCTTGATTGTTTCCCACTCATTCCTTTTGGTTTGGGGAACATGTCAAAATCCCATGCCCAGAGAACGTCAACTAGAGTTCGCGGAAATGCTCAGTGGACACCCCAGGTAGGGTAAGGATCACCATTTCCACACTACTCAGAGAATTTTTATTTTCAGGGATGGATTTTTAGCCCAAATCAAGTTGAAGAAAAGTGGTTTCGTGAAAATCGCAGAAATTTTTTTTTTAAAAACTCCGGGGTGCCTGGAGGTCGCGGTGCACCACGCGACAGTTGTATTCCAAAACTGAGTCACTCAGATCACACGAGTACCAAGGCATCCTTGAAACTCATTCAAATGCAAGTGCTTCTATCTGTTTCCTTGATTGTTTCCCACTCATTCCTTTTGGTTTGGGGAACATGTCAAAATCCCATGCCCAGAGAACTTCAACTAGAGTTCGCGGAAATGCTCAGTGGACACCCCAGGTAGGGTAAGGATCAGCATTTCCACACTACTCAGATAATTTTTATTTTCAGGGATGGATTTTTAGCCCAAATCAAGTTGAAGAAAAGTGGTTTCGTGAAAATCACAGAAAATTTTTTTTCAGAAACTCCGGGGTGCCTGGAGGTCGCGGTGCACCACGCGACAGTTGTATTCCAAAACTGAGTCAGTCAGATCACACGAGTACCAAGGCATCCTTGAAACTCATTCAAATGCAAGTGCTTCTATCTGTTTCCTTGATTGTTTCCCACTCATTCCTTTTGGTTTGGGGAACATGTGAAAATCCCATGCCCAGAGAACTTCAACTAGAGTTCGCGGAAATGCTCAGTGGACACCCCAGGTAGGGTAAGGATCAGCATTTCCACACTACTCAGATAATTTTTATTTTCAGGGATGGATTTTTAGCCCAAATCAAGTTGAAGAAAAGTGGTTTCGTGAAAATCACAGAAAATTTTTTTTCAGAAACTCCGGGGTGCCTGGAGGTCGCGGTGCACCACGCGACAGTTGTATTCCAAAACTGAGTCAGTCAGATCACACGAGTACCAAGGCATCCTTGAAACTCATTCAAATGCAAGTGCTTCTATCTGTTTCCTTGATTGTTTCCCACTCATTCCTTTTGGTTTGGGGAACATGTGAAAATCCCATGCCCAGAGAACTTCAACTAGAGTTCGCGGAAATGCTCAGTGGACACCCCAGGTAGGGTAAGGATCAGCATTTCCACACTACTCAGAGAATTTTTATTTTCAGGGATGGATTTTTAGCCCAAATCAAGTTGAAGAAAAGTGGTTTCGTGAAAATCGCAGAAAATTTTTTTTCAGAAACTCCGGGGTGCCTGGAGGTCGCGGTGCACCACGCGACAGTTGTATTCCAAAACTGAGTCAGTCAGATCACACGAGTACCAAGGCATCCTTGAAACTCATTCAAATGCAAGTGCTTCTATCTGTTTCCTTGATTGTTTCCCACTCATTCCTTTTGGTTTGGGGAACATGTGAAAATCCCATGCCCAGAGAACTTCAACTAGAGTTCGCGGAAATGCTCAGTGGACACCCCAGGTAGGGTAAGGATCAGCATTTCCACACTACTCAGAGAATTTTTATTTTCAGGGATGGATTTTTAGCCCAAATCAAGTTGAAGAAAAGTGGTTTCGTGAAAATCGCAGAAAATTTTTTTTCAGAAACTCCGGGGTGCCTGGAGGTCGCGGTGCACCACGCGACAGTTGTATTCCAAAACTGAGTCACTCAGATCACACGAGTACCAAGGCATCCTTGAAACTCATTCAAATGCATGTGCTTCTATCTGTTTCCTTGATTGTTTCCCACTCATTCCTTTTGGTTTGGGGAACATGTCAAAATCCCATGCCCAGAGAACTTCAACTAGAGTTCGCGGAAATGCTCAGTGGACACCCCAGGTAGGGTAAGGATCAGCATTTCCACACTACTCAGAGAATTTTTATTTTCAGGGATGGATTTTTAGCCCAAATCAAGTTGAAGAAAAGTGGTTTCGTGAAAATCGCAGAAATTTTTTTTTTAAAAACTCCGGGGTGCCTGGAGGTCGCGGTGCACCACGCGACAGTTGTATTCCAAAACTGAGTCACTCAGATCACACGAGTACCAAGGCATCCTTGAAACTCATTCAAATGCAAGTGCTTCTATCTGTTTCCTTGATTGTTTCCCACTCATTCCTTTTGGTTTGGGGAACATGTCAAAATCCCATGCCCAGAGAACTTCAACTAGAGTTCGCGGAAATGCTCAGTGGACACCCCAGGTAGGGTAAGGATCAGCATTTCCACACTACTCAGAGAATTTTTATTTTCAGGGATGGATTTTTAGCCCAAATCAAGTTGAAGAAAAGTGGTTTCGTGAAAATCGCAGAAAATTTTTTTTCAGAAACTCCGGGGTGCCTGGAGGTCGCGGTGCACCACGCGACAGTTGTATTCCAAAACTGAGTCACTCAGATCACACGAGTACCAAGGCATCCTTGAAACTCATTCAAATGCAAGTGCTTCTATCTGTTTCCTTGATTGTTTCCCACTCATTCCTTTTGGTTTGGGGAACATGTCAAAATCCCATGCCCAGAGAACTTCAACTAGAGTTCGCGGAAATGCTCAGTGGACACCCCAGGTAGGGTAAGGATCAGCATTTCCACACTACTCAGAGAATTTTTATTTTCAGGGATGGATTTTTAGCCCAAATCAAGTTGAAGAAAAGTGGTTTCGTGAAAATCGCAGAAATTTTTTTTTTAAAAAACTCCGGGGTGCCTGGAGGTCGCGGTGCACCACGCGACAGTTGTATTCCAAAACTGAGTCACTCAGATCAAACGAGTACCAAGGCATCCTTGAAACTCATTCAAATGCAAGTGCTTCTATCTGTTTCCTTGATTGTTTCCCACTCATTCCTTTTGGTTTGGGGAACATGTCAAAATCCCATGCCCAGAGAACTTCAACTAGAGTTCGCGGAAATGCTCAGTGGACACCCCAGGTAGGGTAAGGATCAGCATTTCCACACTACTCAGATAATTTTTATTTTCAGGGATGGATTTTTAGCCCAAATCAAGTTGAAGAAAAGTGGTTTCGTGAAAATCGCAGAAAATTTTTTTTCAGAAACTCCGGGGTGCCTGGAGGTCGCGTGCACCACGCGACAGTTGTATTCCAAAACTGAGTCACTCAGATCACACGAGTACCAAGTCATCCTTGAAACTCATTCAAATGCAAGTGCTTCTATCTGTTTCCTTGATTGTTTCCCACTCATTCCTTTTGGTTTGGGGAACATGTGAAAATCCCATGCCCAGAGAACTTCAACTAGAGTTCGCGGAAATGCTCAGTGGACACCCCAGGTAGGGTAAGGATCAGCATTTCCACACTACTCAGAGAATTTTTATTTTCAGGGATGGATTTTTAGCCCAAATCAAGTTGAAGAAAAGTGGTTTCGTGAAAATCGCAGAAAATTTTTTTTCAGAAACTCCGGGGTGCCTGGAGGTCGCGGTGCACCACGCGACAGTTGTATTCCAAAACTGAGTCACTCAGATCACACGAGTACCAAGGCATCCTTGAAACTCATTCAAATGCAAGTGCTTCTATCTGTTTCCTTGATTGTTTCCCACTCATTCCTTTTGGTTTGGGGAACATGTCAAAATCCCATGCCCAGAGAACTTCAACTAGAGTTCGCGGAAATGCTCAGTGGACACCCCAGGTAGGGTAAGGATCAGCATTTCCACACTACTCAGAGAATTTTTATTTTCAGGGATGGATTTTTAGCCCAAATCAAGTTGAAGAAAAGTGGTTTCGTGAAAATCGCAGAAAATTTTTTTTCAGAAACTCCGGGGTGCCTGGAGGTCGCGGTGCACCACGCGACAGTTGTATTCCAAAACTGAGTCACTCAGATCACACGAGTACCAAGGCATCCTTGAAACTCATTCAAATGCATGTGCTTCTATCTGTTTCCTTGATTGTTTCCCACTCATTCCTTTTGGTTTGGGGAACATGTCAAAATCCCATGCCCAGAGAACTTCAACTAGAGTTCGCGGAAATGCTCAGTGGACACCCCAGGTAGGGTAAGGATCAGCATTTCCACACTACTCAGAGAATTTTTATTTTCAGGGATGGATTTTTAGCCCAAATCAAGTTGAAGAAAAGTGGTATCGTGAAAATCGCAGAAAATTTTTTTTCAGAAACTCCGGGGTGCCTGGAGGTCGCGGTGCACCACGCGACAGTTGTATTCCAAAACTGAGTCACTCAGATCACACGAGTACCAAGGCATCCTTGAAACTCATTCAAATGCAAGTGCTTCTATCTGTTTCCTTGATTGTTTCCCACTCATTCCTTTTGGTTTGGGGAACATGTCAAAATCCCATGCCCAGAGAACTTCAACTAGAGTTCGCGGAAATGCTCAGTGGACACCCCAGGTAGGGTAAGGATCAGCATTTCCACACTACTCAGAGAATTTTTATTTTCAGGGATGGATTTTTAGCCCAAATCAAGTTGAAGAAAAGTGGTTTCGTGAAAATCGCAGAAAATTTTTTTTCAGAAACTCCGGGGTGCCTGGAGGTCGCGGTGCACCACGCGACAGTTGTATTCCAAAACTGAGTCACTCAGATCACACGAGTACCAAGGCATCCTTGAAACTCATTCAAATGCAAGTGCTTCTATCTGTTTCCTTGATTGTTTCCCACTCATTCCTTTTGGTTTGGGGAACATGTCAAAATCCCATGCCCAGAGAACTTCAACTAGAGTTCGCGGAAATGCTCAGTGGACACCCCAGGTAGGGTAAGGATCAGCATTTCCACACTACTCAGAGAATTTTTATTTTCAGGGATGGATTTTTAGCCCAAATCAAGTTGAAGAAAAGTGGTTTCGTGAAAATCGCAGAAAATTTTTTTTTAAAAAATCCGGGGTGCCTGGAGGTCGCGGTGCACCACGCGACAGTTGTATTCCAAAACTGAGTCACTCAGATCACACGAGTACCAAGGCATCCTTGAAACTCATTCAAATGCAAGTGCTTCTATCTGTTTCCTTGATTGTTTCCCACTCATTCCTTTTGGTTTGGGGAACATGTCAAAATCCCATGCCCAGAGAACTTCAACTAGAGTTCGCGGAAATGCTCAGTGGACACCCCAGGTAGGGTAAGGATCAGCATTTCCACACTACTCAGATAATTTTTATTTTCAGGGATGGATTTTTAGCCCAAATCAAGTTGAAGAAAAGTGGTTTCGTGAAAATCGCAGAAAATTTTTTTTCAGAAACTCCGGGGTGCCTGGAGGTCGCGGTGCACCACGCGACAGTTGTATTCCAAAACTGAGTCACTCAGATCACACGAGTACCAAGGCATCCTTGAAACTCATTCAAATGCATGTGCTTCTATCTGTTTCCTTGATTGTTTCCCACTCATTCCTTTTGGTTTGGGGAACATGTCAAAATCCCATGCCCAGAGAACTTCAACTAGAGTTCGCGGAAATGCTCAGTGGACACCCCAGGTAGGGTAAGGATCAGCATTTCCACACTACTCAGAGAATTTTTATTTTCAGGGATGGATTTTTAGCCCAAATCAAGTTGAAGAAAAGTGGTTTCGTGAAAATCGCAGAAAATTTTTTTTCAGAAACTCCGGGGTGCCTGGAGGTCGCGGTGCACCACGCGACAGTTGTATTCCAAAACTGAGTCACTCAGATCACACGAGTACCAAGGCATCCTTGAAACTCATTCAAATGCAAGTGCTTCTATCTGTTTCCTTGATTGTTTCCCACTCATTCCTTTTGGTTTGGGGAACATGTCAAAATCCCATGCCCAGAGAACTTCAACTAGAGTTCGCGGAAATGCTCAGTGGACACCCCAGGTAGGGTAAGGATCAGCATTTCCACACTACTCAGAGAATTTTTATTTTCAGGGATGGATTTTTAGCCCAAATCAAGTTGAAGAAAAGTGGTTTCGTGAAAATCGCAGAAAATTTTTTTTTAAAAACTCCGGGGTGCCTGGAGGTCGCGGTGCACCACGCGACAGTTGTATTCCAAAACTGAGTCACTCAGATCACACGAGTACCAAGGCATCCTTGAAACTCATTCAAATGCAAGTGCTTCTATCTGTTTCCTTGATTGTTTCCCACTCATTCCTTTTGATTTGGGGAACATGTCAAAATCCCATGCCCAGAGAACTTCAACTAGAGTTCGCGGAAATGCTCAGTGGACACCCCAGGTAGGGTAAGGATCAGCATTTCCACACTACTCAGAGAATTTTTATTTTCAGGGATGGATTTTTAGCCCAAATCAAGTTGAAGAAAAGTGGTTTCGTGAAAATCGCAGAAAATTTTTTTTCAGAAACTCCGGGGTGCCTGGAGGTCGCGGTGCACCACGCGACAGTTGTATTCCAAAACTGAGTCACTCAGATCACACGAGTACCAAGGCATCCTTGAAACTCATTCAAATGCATGTGCTTCTATCTGTTTCCTTGATTGTTTCCCACTCATTCCTTTTGGTTTGGGGAACATGTCAAAATCCCATGCCCAGAGAACTTCAACTAGAGTTCGCGGAAATGCTCAGTGGACACCCCAGGTAGGGTAAGGATCAGCATTTCCACACTACTCAGAGAATTTTTATTTTCAGGGATGGATTTTTAGCCCAAATCAAGTTGAAGAAAAGTGGTTTCGTGAAAATCGCAGAAAATTTTTTTTCAGAAACTCCGGGGTGCCTGGAGGTCGCGGTGCACCACGCGACAGTTGTATTCCAAAACTGAGTCACTCAGATCACACGAGTACCAAGGCATCCTTGAAACTCATTCAAATGCAAGTGCTTCTATCTGATTCCTTGATTGTTTTCCACTCATTCCTTTTGGTTTGGGGAACATGTGAAAATCCCATGCCCAGAGAACTTCAACTAGAGTTCGCGGAAATGCTCAGTGGACACCCCAGGTAGGGTAAGGATCAGCATTTCCACACTACTCAGAGAATTTTTATTTTCAGGGATGGATTTTTAGCCCAAATCAAGTTGAAGAAAAGTGGTTTCGTGAAAATCGCAGAAAATTGTTTTTCAGAAACTCCGGGGTGCCTGGAGGTCGCGGTGCACCACGCGACAGTTGTATTCCAAAACTGAGTCACTCAGATCACACGAGTACCAAGGCATCCTTGAAACTCATTCAAATGCAAGTGCTTCTATCTGTTTCCTTGATTGTTTCCCACTCATTCCTTTTGGTTTGGGGAACATGTCAAAATCCCATGCCCAGAGAACTTCAACTAGAGTTCGCGGAAATGCTCAGTGGACACCCCAGGTAGGGTAAGGATCAGCATTTCCACACTACTCAGAGAATTTTTATTTTCAGGGATGGATTTTTAGCCCAAATCAAGTTGAAGAAAAGTGGTTTCGTGAAAATCGCAGAAAATTTTTTTTTAAAAACTCCGGGGTGCCTGGAGGTCGCGGTGCACCACGCGACAGTTGTATTCCAAAACTGAGTCACTCAGATCACACGAGTACCAAGGCATCCTTGAAACTCATTCAAATGCAAGTGCTTCTATCTGTTTCCTTGATTGTTTCCCACTCATTCCTTTTGATTTGGGGAACATGTCAAAATCCCATGCCCAGAGAACTTCAACTAGAGTTCGCGGAAATGCTCAGTGGACACCCCAGGTAGGGTAAGGATCAGCATTTCCACACTACTCAGAGAATTTTTATTTTCAGGGATGGATTTTTAGCCCAAATCAAGTTGAAGAAAAGTGGTTTCGTGAAAATCGCAGAAAATTTTTTTTCAGAAACTCCGGGGTGCCTGGAGGTCGCGGTGCACCACGCGACAGTTGTATTCCAAAACTGAGTCACTCAGATCACACGAGTACCAAGGCATCCTTGAAACTCATTCAAATGCAAGTGCTTCTATCTGTTTCCTTGATTGTTTCCCACTCATTCCTTTTGGTTTGGGGAACATGTCAAAATCCCATGCCCAGAGAACTTCAACTAGAGTTCGCGGAAATGCTCAGTGGACACCCCAGGTAGGGTAAGGATCAGCATTTCCACACTACTCAGAGAATTTTTATTTTCAGGGATGGATTTTTAGCCCAAATCAAGTTGAAGAAAAGTGGTTTCGTGAAAATCGCAGAAAATTTTTTTTCAGAAACTCCGGGGTGCCTGGAGGTCGCGGTGCACCACGCGACAGTTGTATTCCAAAACTGAGTCACTCAGATCACACGAGTACCAAGGCATCCTTGAAACTCATTCAAATGCAAGTGCTTCTATCTGATTCCTTGATTGTTTTCCACTCATTCCTTTTGGTTTGGGGAACATGTGAAAATCCCATGCCCAGAGAACTTCAACTAGAGTTCGCGGAAATGCTCAGTGGACACCCCAGGTAGGGTAAGGATCAGCATTTCCACACTACTCAGAGAATTTTTATTTTCAGGGATGGATTTTTAGCCCAAATCAAGTTGAAGAAAAGTGGTTTCGTGAAAATCGCAGAAAATTGTTTTTCAGAAACTCCGGGGTGCCTGGAGGTCGCGGTGCACCACGCGACAGTTGTATTCCAAAACTGAGTCACTCAGATCACACGAGTACCAAGGCATCCTTGAAACTCATTCAAATGCAAGTGCTTCTATCTGTTTCCTTGATTGTTTCCCACTCATTCCTTTTGGTTTGGGGAACATGTCAAAATCCCATGCCCAGAGAACTTCAACTAGAGTTCGCGGAAATGCTCAGTGGACACCCCAGGTAGGGTAAGGATCAGCATTTCCACACTACTCAGAGAATTTTTATTTTCAGGGATGGATTTTTAGCCCAAATCAAGTTGAAGAAAAGTGGTTTCGTGAAAATCGCAGAAAATTTTTTTTTAAAAACTCCGGGGTGCCTGGAGGTCGCGGTGCACCACGCGACAGTTGTATTCCAAAACTGAGTCACTCAGATCACACGAGTACCAAGGCATCCTTGAAACTCATTCAAATGCAAGTGCTTCTATCTGTTTCCTTGATTGTTTCCCACTCATTCCTTTTGATTTGGGGAACATGTCAAAATCCCATGCCCAGAGAACTTCAACTAGAGTTCGCGGAAATGCTCAGTGGACACCCCAGGTAGGGTAAGGATCAGCATTTCCACACTACTCAGAGAATTTTTATTTTCAGGGATGGATTTTTAGCCCAAATCAAGTTGAAGAAAAGTGGTTTCGTGAAAATCGCAGAAAATTTTTTTTCAGAAACTCCGGGGTGCCTGGAGGTCGCGGTGCACCACGCGACAGTTGTATTCCAAAACTGAGTCACTCAGATCACACGAGTACCAAGGCATCCTTGAAACTCATTCAAATGCAAGTGCTTCTATCTGTTTCCTTGATTGTTTCCCACTCATTCCTTTTGGTTTGGGGAACATGTCAAAATCCCATGCCCAGAGAACTTCAACTAGAGTTCGCGGAAATGCTCAGTGGACACCCCAGGTAGGGTAAGGATCAGCATTTCCACACTACTCAGAGAATTTTTATTTTCAGGGATGGATTTTTAGCCCAAATCAAGTTGAAGAAAAGTGGTTTCGTGAAAATCGCAGAAAATTGTTTTTCAGAAACTCCGGGGTGCCTGGAGGTCGCGGTGCACCACGCGACAGTTGTATTCCAAAACTGAGTCACTCAGATCACACGAGTACCAAGGCATCCTTGAAACTCATTCAAATGCAAGTGCTTCTATCTGTTTCCTTGATTGTTTCCCACTCATTCCTTTTGGTTTGGGGAACATGTCAAAATCCCATGCCCAGAGAACTTCAACTAGAGTTCGCGGAAATGCTCAGTGGACACCCCAGGTAGGGTAAGGATCAGCATTTCCACACTACTCAGAGAATTTTTTATTTTCAGGGATGGATTTTTAGCCCAAATCAAGTTGAAGAAAAGTGGTTTCGTGAAAATCGCAGAAAATTTTTTTTAAAAACTCCGGGGTGCCTGGAGGTCGCGGTGCACCACGCGACAGTTGTATTCCAAAACTGAGTCACTCAGATCACACGAGTACCAAGGCATCCTTGAAACTCATTCAAATGCAAGTGCTTCTATCTGTTTCCTTGATTGTTTCCCACTCATTCCTTTTGATTTGGGGAACATGTCAAAATCCCATGCCCAGAGAACTTCAACTAGAGTTCGCGGAAATGCTCAGTGGACACCCCAGGTAGGGTAAGGATCAGCATTTCCACACTACTCAGAGAATTTTTATTTTCAGGGATGGATTTTTAGCCCAAATCAAGTTGAAGAAAAGTGGTTTCGTGAAAATCGCAGAAAATTTTTTTTCAGAAACTCCGGGGTGCCTGGAGGTCGCGGTGCACCACGCGACAGTTGTATTCCAAAACTGAGTCACTCAGATCACACGAGTACCAAGGCATCCTTGAAACTCATTCAAATGCAAGTGCTTCTATCTGTTTCCTTGATTGTTTCCCACTCATTCCTTTTGGTTTGGGGAACATGTCAAAATCCCATGCCCAGAGAACTTCAACTAGAGTTCGCGGAAATGCTCAGTGGACACCCCAGGTAGGGTAAGGATCAGCATTTCCACACTACTCAGAGAATTTTTATTTTCAGGGATGGATTTTTAGCCCAAATCAAGTTGAAGAAAAGTGGTTTCGTGAAAATCGCAGAAGATTTTTTTTCAGAAACTCCGGGGTGCCTGGAGGTCGCGGTGCACCACGCGACAGTTGTATTCCAAAACTGAGTCACTCAGATCACACGAGTACCAAGGCATCCTTGAAACTCATTCAAATGCAAGTGCTTCTATCTGTTTCCTTGATTGTTTCCCACTCATTCCTTTTGGTTTGGGGAACATGTCAAAATCCCATGCCCAGAGAACTTCAACTAGAGTTCGCGGAAATGCTCAGTGGACACCCCAGGTAGGGTAAGGATCAGCATTTCCACACTACTCAGAGAATTTTTATTTTCAGGGATGGATTTTTAGCCCAAATCAAGTTGAAGAAAAGTGGTTTCGTGAAAATCGCAGAAGATTTTTTTTCAGAAACTCCGGGGTGCCTGGAGGTCGCGGTGCACCACGCGACAGTTGTATTCCAAAACTGAGTCACTCAGATCACACGAGTACCAAGGCATCCTTGAAACTCATTCAAATGCAAGTGCTTCTATCTGTTTCCTTGATTGTTTCCCACTCATTCCTTTTGGTTTGGGGAACATGTCAAAATCCCATGCCCAGAGAACTTCAACTAGAGTTCGCGGAAATGCTCAGTGGACACCCCAGGTAGGGTAAGGATCAGCATTTCCACACTACTCAGAGAATTTTTATTTTCAGGGATGGATTTTTAGCCCAAATCAAGTTGAAGAAAAGTGGTTTCGTGAAAATCGCAGAAAATTTTTTTTCAGAAACTCCGGGGTGCCTGGAGGTCGCGGTGCACCACGCGACAGTTGTATTCCAAAACTGAGTCACTCAGATCACACGAGTACCAAGGCATCCTTGAAACTCATTCAAATGCAAGTGCTTCTATCTGTTTCCTTGATTGTTTCCCACTCATTCCTTTTGGTTTGGGGAACATGTCAAAATCCCATGCCCAGAGAACTTCAACTAGAGTTCGCGGAAATGCTCAGTGGACACCCCAGGTAGGGTAAGGATCAGCATTTCCACACTACTCAGAGAATTTTTATTTTCAGGGATGGATTTTTAGCCCAAATCAAGTTGAAGAAAAGTGGTTTCGTGAAAATCGCAGAAAATTTTTTTTCAGAAACTCCGGGGTGCCTGGAGGTCGCGGTGCACCACGCGACAGTTGTATTCCAAAACTGAGTCACTCAGATCACACGAGTACCAAGGCATCCTTGAAACTCATTCAAATGCATGTGCTTCTATCTGTTTCCTTGATTGTTTCCCACTCATTCCTTTTGGTTTGGGGAACATGTCAAAATCCCATGCCCAGAGAACTTCAACTAGAGTTCGCGGAAATGCTCAGTGGACACCCCAGGTAGGGTAAGGATCAGCATTTCCACACTACTCAGAGAATTTTTATTTTCAGGGATGGATTTTTAGCCCAAATCAAGTTGAAGAAAAGTGGTTTCGTGAAAATCGCAGAAAATTTTTTTTCAGAAACTCCGGGGTGCCTGGAGGTCGCGGTGCACCACGCGACAGTTGTATTCCAAAACTGAGTCACTCAGATCACACGAGTACCAAGGCATCCTTGAAACTCATTCAAATGCAAGTGCTTCTATCTGATTCCTTGATTGTTTCCCACTCATTCCTTTTGGTTTGGGGAACATGTGAAAATCCCATGCCCAGAGAACTTCAACTAGAGTTCGCGGAAATGCTCAGTGGACACCCCAGGTAGGGTAAGGATCAGCATTTCCACACTACTCAGAGAATTTTTATTTTCAGGGATGGATTCTTAGCCCAAATCAAGTTGAAGAAAAGTGGTTTCGTGAAAATCGCAGAAAATTTTTTTTCAGAAACTCCGGGGTGCCTGGAGGTCGCGGTGCACCACGCGACAGTTGTATTCCAAAACTGAGTCACTCAGATCACACGAGTACCAAGGCATCCTTGAAACTCATTCAAATGCAAGTGCTTCTATCTGTTTCCTTGATTGTTTCCCACTCATTCCTTTTGGTTTGGGGAACATGTCAAAATCCCATGCCCAGAGAACTTCAACTAGAGTTCGCGGAAATGCTCAGTGGACACCCCAGGTAGGGTAAGGATCAGCATTTCCACACTACTCAGAGAATTTTTATTTTCAGGGATGGATTTTTAGCCCAAATCAAGTTGAAGAAAAGTGGTTTCGTGAAAATCGCAGAAAATTTTTTTTTAAAAACTCCGGGGTGCCTGGAGGTCGCGGTGCACCACGCGACAGTTGTATTCCAAAACTGAGTCACTCAGATCACACGAGTACCAAGGCATCCTTGAAACTCATTCAAATGCAAGTGCTTCTATCTGTTTCCTTGATTGTTTCCCACTCATTCCTTTTGATTTGGGGAACATGTCAAAATCCCATGCCCAGAGAACTTCAACTAGAGTTCGCGGAAATGCTCAGTGGACACCCCAGGTAGGGTAAGGATCAGCATTTCCACACTACTCAGAGAATTTTTATTTTCAGGGATGGATTTTTAGCCCAAATCAAGTTGAAGAAAAGTGGTTTCGTGAAAATCGCAGAAAATTTTTTTTCAGAAACTCCGGGGTGCCTGGAGGTCGCGGTGCACCACGCGACAGTTGTATTCCAAAACTGAGTCACTCAGATCACACAAGTACCAAGGCATCCTTGAAACTCATTCAAATGCAAGTGCTTCTATCTGTTTCCTTGATTGTTTCCCACTCATTCCTTTTGGTTTGGGGAACATGTCAAAATCCCATGCCCAGAGAACTTCAACTAGAGTTCGCGGAAATGCTCAGTGGACACCCCAGGTAGGGTAAGGATCAGCATTTCCACACTACTCAGAGAATTTTTATTTTCAGGGATGGATTTTTAGCCCAAATCAAGTTGAAGAAAAGTGGTTTCGTGAAAATCGCAGAAGATTTTTTTTCAGAAACTCCGGGGTGCCTGGAGGTCGCGGTGCACCACGCGACAGTTGTATTCCAAAACTGAGTCACTCAGATCACACGAGTACCAAGGCATCCTTGAAACTCATTCAAATGCAAGTGCTTCTATCTGTTTCCTTGATTGTTTCCCACTCATTCCTTTTGGTTTGGGGAACATGTCAAAATCCCATGCCCAGAGAACTTCAACTAGAGTTCGCGGAAATGCTCAGTGGACACCCCAGGTAGGGTAAGGATCAGCATTTCCACACTACTCAGAGAATTTTTATTTTCAGGGATGGATTTTTAGCCCAAATCAAGTTGAAGAAAAGTGGTTTCGTGAAAATCGCAGAAAATTTTTTTTCAGAAACTCCGGGGTGCCTGGAGGTCGCGGTGCACCACGCGACAGTTGTATTCCAAAACTGAGTCACTCAGATCACACGAGTACCAAGGCATCCTTGAAACTCATTCAAATGCAAGTGCTTCTATCTGTTTCCTTGATTGTTTCCCACTCATTCCTTTTGGTTTGGGGAACATGTCAAAATCCCATGCCCAGAGAACTTCAACTAGAGTTCGCGGAAATGCTCAGTGGACACCCCAGGTAGGGTAAGGATCAGCATTTCCACACTACTCAGAGAATTTTTATTTTCAGGGATGGATTTTTAGCCCAAATCAAGTTGAAGAAAAGTGGTTTCGTGAAAATCGCAGAAGATTTTTTTTCAGAAACTCCGGGGTGCCTGGAGGTCGCGGTGCACCACGCGACAGTTGTATTCCAAAACTGAGTCACTCAGATCACACGAGTACCAAGGCATCCTTGAAACTCATTCAAATGCAAGTGCTTCTATCTGTTTCCTTGATTGTTTCCCACTCATTCCTTTTGGTTTGGGGAACATGTCAAAATCCCATGCCCAGAGAACTTCAACTAGAGTTCGCGGAAATGCTCAGTGGACACCCCAGGTAGGGTAAGGATCAGCATTTCCACACTACTCAGAGAATTTTTATTTTCAGGGATGGATTTTTAGCCCAAATCAAGTTGAAGAAAAGTGGTTTCGTGAAAATCGCAGAAAATTTTTTTTCAGAAACTCCGGGGTGCCTGGAGGTCGCGGTGCACCACGCGACAGTTGTATTCCAAAACTGAGTCACTCAGATCACACGAGTACCAAGGCATCCTTGAAACTCATTCAAATGCAAGTGCTTCTATCTGTTTCCTTGATTGTTTCCCACTCATTCCTTTTGGTTTGGGGAACATGTCAAAATCCCATGCCCAGAGAACTTCAACTAGAGTTCGCGGAAATGCTCAGTGGACACCCCAGGTAGGGTAAGGATCAGCATTTCCACACTACTCAGAGAATTTTTATTTTCAGGGATGGATTTTTAGCCCAAATCAAGTTGAAGAAAAGTGGTTTCGTGAAAATCGCAGAAAATTTTTTTTCAGAAACTCCGGGGTGCCTGGAGGTCGCGGTGCACCACGCGACAGTTGTATTCCAAAACTGAGTCACTCAGATCACACGAGTACCAAGGCATCCTTGAAACTCATTCAAATGCAAGTGCTTCTATCTGTTTCCTTGATTGTTTCCCACTCATTCCTTTTGGTTTGGGGAACATGTCAAAATCCCATGCCCAGAGAACTTCAACTAGAGTTCGCGGAAATGCTCAGTGGACACCCCAGGTAGGGTAAGGATCAGCATTTCCACACTACTCAGAGAATTTTTATTTTCAGGGATGGATTTTTAGCCCAAATCAAGTTGAAGAAAAGTGGTTTCGTGAAAATCGCAGAAAATTTTTTTTCAGAAACTCCGGGGTGCCTGGAGGTCGCGGTGCACCACGCGACAGTTGTATTCCAAAACTGAGTCACTCAGATCACACGAGTACCAAGGCATCCTTGAAACTCATTCAAATGCAAGTGCTTCTATCTGTTTCCTTGATTGTTTCCCACTCATTCCTTTTGGTTTGGGGAACATGTCAAAATCCCATGCCCAGAGAACTTCAACTAGAGTTCGCGGAAATGCTCAGTGGACACCCCAGGTAGGGTAAGGATCAGCATTTCCACACTACTCAGAGAATTTTTGTTTTCAGGGATGGATTTTTAGCCCAAATCAAGTTGAAGAAAAGTGGTTTCGTGAAAATCGCAGAAAATTTTTTTTCAGAAACTCCGGGGTGCCTGGAGGTCGCGGTGCACCACGCGACAGTTGTATTCCAAAACTGAGTCACTCAGATCACACGAGTACCAAGGCATCCTTGAAACTCATTCAAATGCAAGTGCTTCTATCTGTTTCCTTGATTGTTTCCCACTCATTCCTTTTGGATTGGGGAACATGTCAAAATCCCATGCCCAGAGAACTTCAACTAGAGTTCGCGGAAATGCTCAGTGGACACCCCAGGTAGGGTAAGGATCAGCATTTCCACACTACTCAGAGAATTTTTGTTTTCAGGGATGGATTTTTAGCCCAAATCAAGTTGAAGAAAAGTGGTTTCGTGAAAATCGCAGAAAATTTTTTTTCAGAAACTCCGGGGTGCCTGGAGGTCGCGGTGCACCACGGGACAGTTGTATTCCAAAACTGAGTCACTCAGATCACACGAGTACCAAGGCATCCTTGAAACTCATTCAAATGCAAGTGCTTCTATCTGTTTCCTTGATTGTTTCCCACTCATTCCTTTTGGTTTGGGGAACATGTCAAAATCCCATGCCCAGAGAACTTCAACTAGAGTTCGCGGAAATGCTCAGTGGACACCCCAGGTAGGGTAAGGATCAGCATTTCCACACTACTCAGAGAATTTTTATTTTCAGGGATGGATTTTTAGCCCAAATCAAGTTGAAGAGAAGTGGTTTCGTGAAAATCGCAGAAAATTTTTTTTCAGAAACTCCGGGGTGCCTGGAGGTCGCGGTGCACCACGCGACAGTTGTATTCCAAAACTGAGTCACTCAGATCACACGAGTACCAAGGCATCCTTGAAACTCATTCAAATGCAAGTGCTTCTATCTGTTTCCTTGATTGTTTCCCACTCATTCCTTTTGGTTTGGGGAACATGTCAAAATCCCATGCCCAGAGAACTTCAACTAGAGTTCGCGGAAATGCTCAGTGGACACCCCAGGTAGGGTAAGGATCAGCATTTCCACACTACTCAGAGAATTTTTATTTTCAGGGATGGATTTTTAGCCCAAATCAAGTTGAAGAAAAGTGGTTTCGTGAAAATCGCAGAAAATTTTTTTTCAGAAACTCCGGGGTGCCTGGAGGTCGCGGTGCACCACGCGACAGTTGTATTCCAAAACTGAGTCACTCAGATCACACGAGTACCAAGGCATCCTTGAAACTCATTCAAATGCAAGTGCTTCTATCTGTTTCCTTGATTGTTTCCCACTCATTCCTTTTGGTTTGGGGAACATGTCAAAATCCCATGCCCAGAGAACTTCAACTAGAGTTCGCGGAAATGCTCAGTGGACACCCCAGGTAGGGTAAGGATCAGCATTTCCACACTACTCAGAGAATTTTTATTTTCAGGGATGGATTTTTAGCCGAAATCAAGTTGAAGAAAAGTGGTTTCGTGAAAATCGCAGAAAATTTTTTTTCAGAAACTCCGGGGTGCCTGGAGGTCGCGGTGCACCACGCGACAGTTGTATTCCAAAACTGAGTCACTCAGATCACACGAGTACCAAGGCATCCTTGAAACTCATTCAAATGCAAGTGCTTCTATCTGTTTCCTTGATTGTTTCCCACTCATTCCTTTTGGTTTGGGGAACATGTCAAAATCCCATGCCCAGAGAACTTCAACTACAGTTCGCGGAAATGCTCAGTGGACACCCCAGGTAGGGTAAGGATCAGCATTTCCACACTATTCAGAGAATTTTTATTTTCAGGGATGGATTTTTAGCCCAAATCAAGTTGAAGAAAAGTGGTTTCGTGAAAATCGCAGAAATTTTTTTTTCAGAAACTCCGGGGTGCCTGGAGGTCGCGGTGCACCACGCGACAGTTATATTCCAAAACTGAGTCACTCAGATCACACGAGTACCAAGGCATCCTTGAAACTCATTCAAATGCAAGTGCTTCTATCTGTTTCCTTGATTGTTTCCCACTCATTCCTTTTGGTTTGGGGAACATGTCAAAATCCCATGCCCAGAGAACTTCAACTAGAGTTAGCGGAAATGCTCAGTGGACACCCCAGGTAGGGTAAGGATCAGCATTTCCACACTACTCAGAGAATTTTTGTTTTCAGGGATGGATTTTTAGCCCAAATCAAGTTGAAGAAAAGTGGTTTCGTGAAAATCGCAGAAAATTTTTTTTCAGAAACTCCGGGGTGCCTGGAGGTCGCGGTGCACCACGCGACAGTTGTATTCCAAAACTGAGTCACTCAGATCACACGAGTACCAAGGCATCCTTGAAACTCATTCAAATGCAAGTGCTTCTATCTGTTTCCTTGATTGTTTCCCACTCATTCCTTTTGGTTTGGGGAACATGTCAAAATCCCATGCCCAGAGAACTTCAACTAGAGTTCGCGGAAATGCTCAGTGGACACCCCAGGTAGGGTAAGGATCAGCATTTCCACACTACTCAGAGAATTTTTGTTTTCAGGGATGGATTTTTAGCCCAAATCAAGTTGAAGAAAAGTGGTTTCGTGAAAATCGCAGAAAATTTTTTTTCAGAAACTCCGGGGTGCCTGGAGGTCGCGGTGCACCACGCGACAGTTGTATTCCAAAACTGAGTCACTCAGATCACACGAGTACCAAGGCATCCTTGAAACTCATTCAAATGCAAGTGCTTCTATCTGTTTCCTTGATTGTTTCCCACTCATTCCTTTTGGTTTGGGGAACATGTCAAAATCCCATGCCCAGAGAACTTCAACTAGAGTTCGCGGAAATGCTCAGTGGACACCCCAGGTAGGGTAAGGATCAGCATTTCCACACTACTCAGAGAATTTTTATTTTCAGGGATGGATTTTTAGCCCAAATCAAGTTGAAGAAAAGTGGTTTCGTGAAAATCGCAGAAAATTTTTTTTCAGAAACTCCGGGGTGCCTGGAGGTCGCGGTGCACCACGCGACAGTTGTATTCCAAAACTGAGTCACTCAGATCACACGAGTACCAAGGCATCCTTGAAACTCATTCAAATGCAAGTGCTTCTATCTGTTTCCTTGATTGTTTCCCACTCATTCCTTTTGGTTTGGGGAACATGTCAAAATCCCATGCCCAGAGAACTTCAACTAGAGTTCGCGGAAATGCTCAGTGGACACCCCAGGTAGGGTAAGGATCAGCATTTCCACACTACTCAGAGAATTTTTATTTTCAGGGATGGATTTTTAGCCCAAATCAAGTTGAAGAAAAGTGGTTTCGTGAAAATCGCAGAAAATTTTTTTTCAGAAACTCCGGGGTGCCTGGAGGTCGCGGTGCACCACGCGACAGTTGTATTCCAAAACTGAGTCACTCAGATCACACGAGTACCAAGGCATCCTTGAAACTCATTCAAATGCAAGTGCTTCTATCTGTTTCCTTGATTGTTTCCCACTCATTCCTTTTGGTTTGGGGAACATGTCAAAATCCCATGCCCAGAGAACTTCAACTAGAGTTCGCGGAAATGCTCAGTGGACACCCCAGGTAGGGTAAGGATCAGCATTTCCACACTATTCAGAGATTTTTTATTTTCAGGGATGGATTTTTAGCCCAAATCAAGTTGAAGAAAAGTGGTTTCGTGAAAATCGCAGAAAATTTTTTTTCAGAAACTCCGGGGTGCCTGGAGGTCGCGGTGCACCACGCGACAGTTGTATTCCAAAACTGAGTCACTCAGATCACACGAGTACCAAGGCATCCTTGAAACTCATTCAAATGCAAGTGCTTCTATCTGTTTCCTTGATTGTTTCCCACTCATTCCTTTTGGTTTGGGGAACATGTCAAAATCCCATGCCCAGAGAACTTCAACTAGAGTTCGCGGAAATGCTCAGTGGACACCCCAGGTAGGGTAAGGATCAGCATTTCCACACTACTCAGAGAATTTTTATTTTCAGGGATGGATTTTTAGCCCAAATCAAGTTGAAGAAAAGTGGTTTCGTGAAAATCGCAGAAAATTTTTTTTCAGAAACTCCGGGGTGCCTGGAGGTCGCGGTGCACCACGCGACAGTTGTATTCCAAAACTGAGTCACTCAGATCACACGAGTACCAAGGCATCCTTGAAACTCATTCAAATGCAAGTGCTTCTATCTGTTTCCTTGATTGTTTCCCACTCATTCCTTTTGGTTTGGGGAACATGTCAAAATCCCATGCCCAGAGAACTTCAACTACAGTTCGCGGAAATGCTCAGTGGACACCCCAGGTAGGGTAAGGATCAGCATTTCCACACTATTCAGAGAATTTTTATTTTCAGGGATGGATTTTTAGCCCAAATCAAGTTGAAGAAAAGTGGTTTCGTGAAAATCGCAGAAATTTTTTTTTCAGAAACTCCGGGGTGCCTGGAGGTCGCGGTGCACCACGCGACAGTTATATTCCAAAACTGAGTCACTCAGATCACACGAGTACCAAGGCATCCTTGAAACTCATTCAAATGCAAGTGCTTCTATCTGTTTCCTTGATTGTTTCCCACTCATTCCTTTTGGTTTGGGGAACATGTCAAAATCCCATGCCCAGAGAACTTCAACTAGAGTTAGCGGAAATGCTCAGTGGACACCCCAGGTAGGGTAAGGATCAGCATTTCCACACTACTCAGAGAATTTTTGTTTTCAGGGATGGATTTTTAGCCCAAATCAAGTTGAAGAAAAGTGGTTTCGTGAAAATCGCAGAAAATTTTTTTTCAGAAACTCCGGGGTGCCTGGAGGTCGCGGTGCACCACGCGACAGTTGTATTCCAAAACTGAGTCACTCAGATCACACGAGTACCAAGGCATCCTTGAAACTCATTCAAATGCAAGTGCTTCTATCTGTTTCCTTGATTGTTTCCCACTCATTCCTTTTGGTTTGGGGAACATGTCAAAATCCCATGCCCAGAGAACTTCAACTAGAGTTCGCGGAAATGCTCAGTGGACACCCCAGGTAGGGTAAGGATCAGCATTTCCACACTACTCAGAGAATTTTTGTTTTCAGGGATGGATTTTTAGCCCAAATCAAGTTGAAGAAAAGTGGTTTCGTGAAAATCGCAGAAAATTTTTTTTCAGAAACTCCGGGGTGCCTGGAGGTCGCGGTGCACCACGCGACAGTTGTATTCCAAAACTGAGTCACTCAGATCACACGAGTACCAAGGCATCCTTGAAACTCATTCAAATGCAAGTGCTTCTATCTGTTTCCTTGATTGTTTCCCACTCATTCCTTTTGGTTTGGGGAACATGTCAAAATCCCATGCCCAGAGAACTTCAACTAGAGTTCGCGGAAATGCTCAGTGGACACCCCAGGTAGGGTAAGGATCAGCATTTCCACACTACTCAGAGAATTTTTATTTTCAGGGATGGATTTTTAGCCCAAATCAAGTTGAAGAAAAGTGGTTTCGTGAAAATCGCAGAAAATTTTTTTTCAGAAACTCCGGGGTGCCTGGAGGTCGCGGTGCACCACGCGACAGTTGTATTCCAAAACTGAGTCACTCAGATCACACGAGTACCAAGGCATCCTTGAAACTCATTCAAATGCAAGTGCTTCTATCTGTTTCCTTGATTGTTTCCCACTCATTCCTTTTGGTTTGGGGAACATGTCAAAATCCCATGCCCAGAGAACTTCAACTAGAGTTCGCGGAAATGCTCAGTGGACACCCCAGGTAGGGTAAGGATCAGCATTTCCACACTACTCAGAGAATTTTTATTTTCAGGGATGGATTTTTAGCCCAAATCAAGTTGAAGAAAAGTGGTTTCGTGAAAATCGCAGAAAATTTTTTTTCAGAAACTCCGGGGTGCCTGGAGGTCGCGGTGCACCACGCGACAGTTGTATTCCAAAACTGAGTCACTCAGATCACACGAGTACCAAGGCATCCTTGAAACTCATTCAAATGCAAGTGCTTCTATCTGTTTCCTTGATTGTTTCCCACTCATTCCTTTTGGTTTGGGGAACATGTCAAAATCCCATGCCCAGAGAACTTCAACTAGAGTTCGCGGAAATGCTCAGTGGACACCCCAGGTAGGGTAAGGATCAGCATTTCCACACTATTCAGAGATTTTTTATTTTCAGGGATGGATTTTTAGCCCAAATCAAGTTGAAGAAAAGTGGTTTCGTGAAAATCGCAGAAAATTTTTTTTCAGAAACTCCGGGGTGCCTGGAGGTCGCGGTGCACCACGGGACAGTTGTATTCCAAAACTGAGTCACTCAGATCACACGAGTACCAAGGCATCCTTGAAACTCATTCAAATGCAAGTGCTTCTATCTGTTTCCTTGATTGTTTCCCACTCATTCCTTTTGGTTTGGGGAACATGTCAAAATCCCATGCCCAGAGAACTTCAACTAGAGTTCGCGGAAATGCTCAGTGGACACCCCAGGTAGGGTAAGGATCAGCATTTCCACACTACTCAGAGAATTTTTATTTTCAGGGATGGATTTTTAGCCCAAATCAAGTTGAAGAGAAGTGGTTTCGTGAAAATCGCAGAAAATTTTTTTTCAGAAACTCCGGGGTGCCTGGAGGTCGCGGTGCACCACGCGACAGTTGTATTCCAAAACTGAGTCACTCAGATCACACGAGTACCAAGGCATCCTTGAAACTCATTCAAATGCAAGTGCTTCTATCTGTTTCCTTGATTGTTTCCCACTCATTCCTTTTGGTTTGGGGAACATGTCAAAATCCCATGCCCAGAGAACTTCAACTAGAGTTCGCGGAAATGCTCAGTGGACACCCCAGGTAGGGTAAGGATCAGCATTTCCACACTACTCAGAGAATTTTTATTTTCAGGGATGGATTTTTAGCCCAAATCAAGTTGAAGAAAAGTGGTTTCGTGAAAATCGCAGAAAATTTTTTTTCAGAAACTCCGGGGTGCCTGGAGGTCGCGGTGCACCACGCGACAGTTGTATTCCAAAACTGAGTCACTCAGATCACACGAGTACCAAGGCATCCTTGAAACTCATTCAAATGCAAGTGCTTCTATCTGTTTCCTTGATTGTTTCCCACTCATTCCTTTTGGTTTGGGGAACATGTCAAAATCCCATGCCCAGAGAACTTCAACTAGAGTTCGCGGAAATGCTCAGTGGACACCCCAGGTAGGGTAAGGATCAGCATTTCCACACTACTCAGAGAATTTTTATTTTCAGGGATGGATTTTTAGCCGAAATCAAGTTGAAGAAAAGTGGTTTCGTGAAAATCGCAGAAAATTTTTTTTCAGAAACTCCGGGGTGCCTGGAGGTCGCGGTGCACCACGCGACAGTTGTATTCCAAAACTGAGTCACTCAGATCACACGAGTACCAAGGCATCCTTGAAACTCATTCAAATGCAAGTGCTTCTATCTGTTTCCTTGATTGTTTCCCACTCATTCCTTTTGGTTTGGGGAACATGTCAAAATCCCATGCCCAGAGAACTTCAACTACAGTTCGCGGAAATGCTCAGTGGACACCCCAGGTAGGGTAAGGATCAGCATTTCCACACTATTCAGAGAATTTTTATTTTCAGGGATGGATTTTTAGCCCAAATCAAGTTGAAGAAAAGTGGTTTCGTGAAAATCGCAGAAATTTTTTTTTCAGAAACTCCGGGGTGCCTGGAGGTCGCGGTGCACCACGCGACAGTTATATTCCAAAACTGAGTCACTCAGATCACACGAGTACCAAGGCATCCTTGAAACTCATTCAAATGCAAGTGCTTCTATCTGTTTCCTTGATTGTTTCCCACTCATTCCTTTTGGTTTGGGGAACATGTCAAAATCCCATGCCCAGAGAACTTCAACTAGAGTTAGCGGAAATGCTCAGTGGACACCCCAGGTAGGGTAAGGATCAGCATTTCCACACTACTCAGAGAATTTTTGTTTTCAGGGATGGATTTTTAGCCCAAATCAAGTTGAAGAAAAGTGGTTTCGTGAAAATCGCAGAAAATTTTTTTTCAGAAACTCCGGGGTGCCTGGAGGTCGCGGTGCACCACGCGACAGTTGTATTCCAAAACTGAGTCACTCAGATCACACGAGTACCAAGGCATCCTTGAAACTCATTCAAATGCAAGTGCTTCTATCTGTTTCCTTGATTGTTTCCCACTCATTCCTTTTGGTTTGGGGAACATGTCAAAATCCCATGCCCAGAGAACTTCAACTAGAGTTCGCGGAAATGCTCAGTGGACACCCCAGGTAGGGTAAGGATCAGCATTTCCACACTACTCAGAGAATTTTTGTTTTCAGGGATGGATTTTTAGCCCAAATCAAGTTGAAGAAAAGTGGTTTCGTGAAAATCGCAGAAAATTTTTTTTCAGAAACTCCGGGGTGCCTGGAGGTCGCGGTGCACCACGCGACAGTTGTATTCCAAAACTGAGTCACTCAGATCACACGAGTACCAAGGCATCCTTGAAACTCATTCAAATGCAAGTGCTTCTATCTGTTTCCTTGATTGTTTCCCACTCATTCCTTTTGGTTTGGGGAACATGTCAAAATCCCATGCCCAGAGAACTTCAACTAGAGTTCGCGGAAATGCTCAGTGGACACCCCAGGTAGGGTAAGGATCAGCATTTCCACACTACTCAGAGAATTTTTATTTTCAGGGATGGATTTTTAGCCCAAATCAAGTTGAAGAAAAGTGGTTTCGTGAAAATCGCAGAAAATTTTTTTTCAGAAACTCCGGGGTGCCTGGAGGTCGCGGTGCACCACGCGACAGTTGTATTCCAAAACTGAGTCACTCAGATCACACGAGTACCAAGGCATCCTTGAAACTCATTCAAATGCAAGTGCTTCTATCTGTTTCCTTGATTGTTTCCCACTCATTCCTTTTGGTTTGGGGAACATGTCAAAATCCCATGCCCAGAGAACTTCAACTAGAGTTCGCGGAAATGCTCAGTGGACACCCCAGGTAGGGTAAGGATCAGCATTTCCACACTACTCAGAGAATTTTTATTTTCAGGGATGGATTTTTAGCCCAAATCAAGTTGAAGAAAAGTGGTTTCGTGAAAATCGCAGAAAATTTTTTTTCAGAAACTCCGGGGTGCCTGGAGGTCGCGGTGCACCACGCGACAGTTGTATTCCAAAACTGAGTCACTCAGATCACACGAGTACCAAGGCATCCTTGAAACTCATTCAAATGCAAGTGCTTCTATCTGTTTCCTTGATTGTTTCCCACTCATTCCTTTTGGTTTGGGGAACATGTCAAAATCCCATGCCCAGAGAACTTCAACTAGAGTTCGCGGAAATGCTCAGTGGACACCCCAGGTAGGGTAAGGATCAGCATTTCCACACTATTCAGAGATTTTTTATTTTCAGGGATGGATTTTTAGCCCAAATCAAGTTGAAGAAAAGTGGTTTCGTGAAAATCGCAGAAAATTTTTTTTCAGAAACTCCGGGGTGCCTGGAGGTCGCGGTGCACCACGCGACAGTTGTATTCCAAAACTGAGTCACTCAGATCACACGAGTACCAAGGCATCCTTGAAACTCATTCAAATGCAAGTGCTTCTATCTGTTTCCTTGATTGTTTCCCACTCATTCCTTTTGGTTTGGGGAACATGTCAAAATCCCATGCCCAGAGAACTTCAACTAGAGTTCGCGGAAATGCTCAGTGGACACCCCAGGTAGGGTAAGGATAAGCATTTCCACACTACTCAGAGAATTTTTGTTTTCAGGGATGGATTTTTAGCCCAAATCAAGTTGAAGAAAAGTGGTTTCGTGAAAATCGCAGAAAATTTTTTTTCAGAAACTCCGGGGTGCCTGGAGGTCGCGGTGCACCACGCGACAGTTGTATTCCAAAACTGAGTCACTCAGATCACACGAGTACCAAGGCATCCTTGAAACTCATTCAAATGCAAGTGCTTCTATCTGTTTCCTTGATTGTTTCCCACTCATTCCTTTTGGTTTGGGGAACATGTCAAAATCCCATGCCCAGAGAACTTCAACTAGAGTTCGCGGAAATGCTCAGTGGACACCCCAGGTAGGGTAAGGATCAGCATTTCCACACTACTCAGAGAATTTTTGTTTTCAGGGATGGATTTTTAGCCCAAATCAAGTTGAAGAAAAGTGGTTTCGTGAAAATCGCAGAAAATTTTTTTTCAGAAACTCCGGGGTGCCTGGAGGTCGCGGTGCACCACGGGACAGTTGTATTCCAAAACTGAGTCACTCAGATCACACGAGTACCAAGGCATCCTTGAAACTCATTCAAATGCAAGTGCTTCTATCTGTTTCCTTGATTGTTTCCCACTCATTCCTTTTGGTTTGGGGAACATGTCAAAATCCCATGCCCAGAGAACTTCAACTAGAGTTCGCGGAAATGCTCAGTGGACACCCCAGGTAGGGTAAGGATCAGCATTTCCACACTACTCAGAGAATTTTTATTTTCAGGGATGGATTTTTAGCCCAAATCAAGTTGAAGAAAAGTGGTTTCGTGAAAATCGCAGAAAATTTTTTTTCAGAAACTCCGGGGTGCCTGGAGGTCGCGGTGCACCACGCGACAGTTGTATTCCAAAACTGAGTCACTCAGATCACACGAGTACCAAGGCATCCTTGAAACTCATTCAATTGCAAGTGCTTCTATCTGTTTCCTTGATTGTTTCCCACTCATTCCTTTTGGTTTGGGGAACATGTCAAAATCCCATGCCCAGAGAACTTCAACTAGAGTTCGCGGAAATGCTCAGTGGACACCCCAGGTAGGGTAAGGATCAGCATTTCCACACTACTCAGAGAATTTTTATTTTCAGGGATGGATTTTTAGCCCAAATCAAGTTGAAGAAAAGTGGTTTCGTGAAAATCGCAGAAAATTTTTTTTCAGAAACTCCGGGGTGCCTGGAGGTCGCGGTGCACCACGCGACAGTTGTATTCCAAAACTGAGTCACTCAGATCACACGAGTACCAAGGCATCCTTGAAACTCATTCAAGTGCAAGTGCTTCTATCTGTTTCCTTGATTGTTTCCCACTCATTCCTTTTGGTTTGGGGAACATGTCAAAATCCCATGCCCAGAGAACTTCAACTAGAGTTCGCGGAAATGCTCAGTGGACACCCCAGGTAGGGTAAGGATCAGCATTTCCACACTATTCAGAGAATTTTTATTTTCAGGGATGGATTTTTAGCCCAAATCAAGTTGAAGAAAAGTGGTTTCGTGAAAATCGCAGAAAATTTTTTTTCAGAAACTCCGGGGTGCCTGGAGGTCGCGGTGCACCACGCGACAGTTGTATTCCAAAACTGAGTCACTCAGATCACACGAGTACCAAGGCATCCTTGAAACTCATTCAAATGCAAGTGCTTCTATCTGTTTCCTTGATTGTTTCCCACTCATTCCTTTTGGTTTGGGGAACATGTCAAAATCCCATGCCCAGAGAACTTCAACTAGAGTTAGCGGAAATGCTCAGTGGACACCCCAGGTAGGGTAAGGATCAGCATTTCCACACTACTCAGAGAATTTTTGTTTTCAGGGATGGATTTTTAGCCCAAATCAAGTTGAAGAAAAGTGGTTTCGTGAAAATCGCAGAAAATTTTTTTTCAGAAACTCTGGGGTGCCTGGAGGTCGCGGTGCACCACGCGACAGTTGTATTCCAAAACTGAGTCACTCAGATCACACGAGTACCAAGGCATCCTTGAAACTCATTCAAATGCAAGTGCTTCTATCTGTTTCCTTGATTGTTTCCCACTCATTCCTTTTGGTTTGGGGAACATGTCAAAATCCCATGCCCAGAGAACTTCAACTAGAGTTCGCGGAAATGCTCAGTGGACACCCCAGGTAGGGTAAGGATCAGCATTTCCACACTACTCAGAGAATTTTTATTTTCAGGGATGGATTTTTAGCCCAAATCAAGTTGAAGAAAAGTGGTTTCGTGAAAATCGCAGAAAATTTTTTTTCAGAAACTCCGGGGTGCCTGGAGGTCGCGGTGCACCACGCGACAGTTGTATTCCAAAACTGAGTCACTCAGATCACACGAGTACCAAGGCATCCTTGAAACTCATTCAAATGCAAGTGCTTCTATCTGTTTCCTTGATTGTTTCCCACTCATTCCTTTTGGTTTGGGGAACATGTCAAAATCCCATGCCCAGAGAACTTCAACTAGAGTTCGCGGAAATGCTCAGTGGACACCCCAGGTAGGGTAAGGATCAGCATTTCCACACTACTCAGAGAATTTTTATTTTCAGGGATGGATTTTTAGCCCAAATCAAGTTGAAGAAAAGTGGTTTCGTGAAAATCGCAGAAAATTTTTTTTCAGAAACTCCGGGGTGCCTGGAGGTCGCGGTGCACCACGCGACAGTTGTATTCCAAAACTGAGTCACTCAGATCACACGAGTACCAAGGCATCCTTGAAACTCATTCAAATGCAAGTGCTTCTATCTGTTTCCTTGATTGTTTCCCACTCATTCCTTTTGGTTTGGGGAACATGTCAAAATCCCATGCCCAGAGAACTTCAACTACAGTTCGCGGAAATGCTCAGTGGACACCCCAGGTAGGGTAAGGATCAGCATTTCCACACTATTCAGAGAATTTTTATTTTCAGGGATGGATTTTTAGCCCAAATCAAGTTGAAGAAAAGTGGTTTCGTGAAAATCGCAGAAATTTTTTTTTCAGAAACTCCGGGGTGCCTGGAGGTCGCGGTGCACCACGCGACAGTTGTATTCCAAAACTGAGTCACTCAGATCACACGAGTACCAAGGCATCCTTGAAACTCATTCAAATGCAAGTGCTTCTATCTGTTTCCTTGATTGTTTCCCACTCATTCCTTTTGGTTTGGGGAACATGTCAAAATCCCATGCCCAGAGAACTTCAACTAGAGTTCGCGGAAATGCTCAGTGGACACCCCAGGTAGGGTAAGGATCAGCATTTCCACACTACTCAGAGAATTTTTGTTTTCAGGGATGGATTTTTAGCCCAAATCAAGTTGAAGAAAAGTGGTTTCGTGAAAATCGCAGAAAATTTTTTTTCAGAAACTCCGGGGTGCCTGGAGGTCGCGGTGCACCACGCGACAGTTGTATTCCAAAACTGAGTCACTCAGATCACACGAGTACCAAGGCATCCTTGAAACTCATTCAAATGCAAGTGCTTCTATCTGTTTCCTTGATTGTTTCCCACTCATTCCTTTTGGTTTGGGGAACATGTCAAAATCCCATGCCCAGAGAACTTCAACTAGAGTTCGCGGAAATGCTCAGTGGACACCCCAGGTAGGGTAAGGATCAGCATTTCCACACTACTCAGAGAATTTTTATTTTCAGGGATGGATTTTTAGCCCAAATCAAGTTGAAGAAAAGTGGTTTCGTGAAAATCGCAGAAAATTTTTTTTCAGAAACTCCGGGGTGCCTGGAGGTCGCGGTGCACCACGCGACAGTTGTATTCCAAAACTGAGTCACTCAGATCACACGAGTACCAAGGCATCCTTGAAACTCATTCAAATGCAAGTGCTTCTATCTGTTTCCTTGATTGTTTCCCACTCATTCCTTTTGGTTTGGGGAACATGTCAAAATCCCATGCCCAGAGAACTTCAACTAGAGTTCGCGGAAATGCTCAGTGGACACCCCAGGTAGGGTAAGGATCAGCATTTCCACACTATTCAGAGATTTTTTATTTTCAGGGATGGATTTTTAGCCCAAATCAAGTTGAAGAAAAGTGGTTTCGTGAAAATCGCAGAAAATTTTTTTTCAGAAACTCCGGGGTGCCTGGAGGTCGCGGTGCACCACGCGACAGTTGTATTCCAAAACTGAGTCACTCAGATCACACGAGTACCAAGGCATCCTTGAAACTCATTCAAATGCAAGTGCTTCTATCTGTTTCCTTGATTGTTTCCCACTCATTCCTTTTGGTTTGGGGAACATGTCAAAATCCCATGCCCAGAGAACTTCAACTAGAGTTCGCGGAAATGCTCAGTGGACACCCCAGGTAGGGTAAGGATCAGCATTTCCACACTACTCAGAGAATTTTTGTTTTCAGGGATGGATTTTTAGCCCAAATCAAGTTGAAGAAAAGTGGTTTCGTGAAAATCGCAGAAAATTTTTTTTCAGAAACTCCGGGGTGCCTGGAGGTCGCGGTGCACCACGGGACAGTTGTATTCCAAAACTGAGTCACTCAGATCACACGAGTACCAAGGCATCCTTGAAACTCATTCAAATGCAAGTGCTTCTATCTGTTTCCTTGATTGTTTCCCACTCATTCCTTTTGGTTTGGGGAACATGTCAAAATCCCATGCCCAGAGAACTTCAACTAGAGTTCGCGGAAATGCTCAGTGGACACCCCAGGTAGGGTAAGGATCAGCATTTCCACACTACTCAGAGAATTTTTATTTTCAGGGATGGATTTTTAGCCCAAATCAAGTTGAAGAAAAGTGGTTTCGTGAAAATCGCAGAAAATTTTTTTTCAGAAACTCCGGGGTGCCTGGAGGTCGTGGTGCACCACGCGACAGTTGTATTCCAAAACTGAGTCACTCAGATCACACGAGTACCAAGGCATCCTTGAAACTCATTCAATTGCAAGTGCTTCTATCTGTTTCCTTGATTGTTTCCCACTCATTCCTTTTGGTTTGGGGAACATGTCAAAATCCCATGCCCAGAGAACTTCAACTAGAGTTCGCGGAAATGCTCAGTGGACACCCCAGGTAGGGTAAGGATCAGCATTTCCACACTACTCAGAGAATTTTTATTTTCAGGGATGGATTTTTAGCCCAAATCAAGTTGAAGAAAAGTGGTTTCGTGAAAATCGCAGAAAATTTTTTTTCAGAAACTCCGGGGTGCCTGGAGGTCGCGGTGCACCACGCGACAGTTGTATTCCAAAACTGAGTCACTCAGATCACACGAGTACCAAGGCATCCTTGAAACTCATTCAAGTGCAAGTGCTTCTATCTGTTTCCTTGATTGTTTCCCACTCATTCCTTTTGGTTTGGGGAACATGTCAAAATCCCATGCCCAGAGAACTTCAACTAGAGTTCGCGGAAATGCTCAGTGGACACCCCAGGTAGGGTAAGGATCAGCATTTCCACACTATTCAGAGAATTTTTATTTTCAGGGATGGATTTTTAGCCCAAATCAAGTTGAAGAAAAGTGGTTTCGTGAAAATCGCAGAAAATTTTTTTTCAGAAACTCCGGGGTGCCTGGAGGTCGCGGTGCACCACGCGACAGTTGTATTCCAAAACTGAGTCACTCAGATCACACGAGTACCAAGGCATCCTTGAAACTCATTCAAATGCAAGTGCTTCTATCTGTTTCCTTGATTGTTTCCCACTCATTACTTTTGGTTTGGGGAACATGTCAAAATCCCATGCCCAGAGAACTTCAACTAGAGTTAGCGGAAATGCTCAGTGGACACCCCAGGTAGGGTAAGGATCAGCATTTCCACACTACTCAGAGAATTTTTGTTTTCAGGGATGGATTTTTAGCCCAAATCAAGTTGAAGAAAAGTGGTTTCGTGAAAATCGCAGAAAATTTTTTTTCAGAAACTCCGGGGTGCCTGGAGGTCGCGGTGCACCACGCGACAGTTGTATTCCAAAACTGAGTCACTCAGATCACACGAGTACCAAGGCATCCTTGAAACTCATTCAAATGCAAGTGCTTCTATCTGTTTCCTTGATTGTTTCCCACTCATTCCTTTTGGTTTGGGGAACATGTCAAAATCCCATGCCCAGAGAACTTCAACTAGAGTTCGCGGAAATGCTCAGTGGACACCCCAGGTAGGGTAAGGATCAGCATTTCCACACTACTCAGAGAATTTTTGTTTTCAGGGATGGATTTTTAGCCCAAATCAAGTTGAAGAAAAGTGGTTTCGTGAAAATCGCAGAAAATTTTTTTTCAGAAACTCCGGGGTGCCTGGAGGTCGCGGTGCACCACGGGACAGTTGTATTCCAAAACTGAGTCACTCAGATCACACGAGTACCAAGGCATCCTTGAAACTCATTCAAATGCAAGTGCTTCTATCTGTTTCCTTGATTGTTTCCCACTCATTCCTTTTGGTTTGGGGAACATGTCAAAATCCCATGCCCAGAGAACTTCAACTAGAGTTCGCGGAAATGCTCAGTGGACACCCCAGGTAGGGTAAGGATCAGCATTTCCACACTACTCAGAGAATTTTTATTTTCAGGGATGGATTTTTAGCCCAAATCAAGTTGAAGAAAAGTGGTTTCGTGAAAATCGCAGAAAATTTTTTTTCAGAAACTCCGGGGTGCCTGGAGGTCGCGGTGCACCACGCGACAGTTGTATTCCAAAACTGAGTCACTCAGATCACACGAGTACCAAGGCATCCTTGAAACTCATTCAAATGCAAGTGCTTCTATCTGTTTCCTTGATTGTTTCCCACTCATTCCTTTTGGTTTGGGGAACATGTCAAAATCCCATGCCCAGAGAACTTCAACTAGAGTTCGCGGAAATGTTCAGTGGACACCCCAGGTAGGGTAAGGATCAGCATTTCCACACTACTCAGAGAATTTTTATTTTCAGGGATGGATTTTTAGCCCAAATCAAGTTGAAGAAAAGTGGTTTCGTGAAAATCGCAGAAAATTTTTTTTCAGAAACTCCGGGGTGCCTGGAGGTCGCGGTGCACCACGCGACAGTTGTATTCCAAAACTGAGTCACTCAGATCACACGAGTACCAAGGCATCCTTGAAACTCATTCAAATGCAAGTGCTTCTATCTGTTTCCTTGATTGTTTCCCACTCATTCCTTTTGGTTTGGGGAACATGTCAAAATCCCATGCCCAGAGAACTTCAACTACAGTTCGCGGAAATGCTCAGTGGACACCCCAGGTAGGGTAAGGATCAGCATTTCCACACTATTCAGAGAATTTTTATTTTCAGGGATGGATTTTTAGCCCAAATCAAGTTGAAGAAAAGTGGTTTCATGAAAATCGCAGAAATTTTTTTTTCAGAAACTCCGGGGTGCCTGGAGGTCGCGGTGCACCACGCGATAGTTATATTCCAAAACTGAGTCACTCAGATCACACGAGTACCAAGGCATCCTTGAAACTCATTCAAATGCAAGTGCTTCTATCTGTTTCCTTGATTGTTTCCCACTCATTCCTTTTGGTTTGGGGAACATGTCAAAATCCCATGCCCAGAGAACTTCAACTAGAGTTAGCGGAAATGCTCAGTGGACACCCCAGGTAGGGTAAGGATCAGCATTTCCACACTACTCAGAGAATTTTTGTTTTCAGGGATGGATTTTTAGCCCAAATCAAGTTGAAGAAAAGTGGTTTCGTGAAAATCGCAGAAAATTTTTTTTCAGAAACTCCGGGGTGCCTGGAGGTCGCGGTGCACCACGCGACAGTTGTATTCCAAAACTGAGTCACTCAGATCACACGAGTACCAAGGCATCCTTGAAACTCATTCAAATGCAAGTGCTTCTATCTGTTTCCTTGATTGTTTCCCACTCATTCCTTTTGGTTTGGGGAACATGTCAAAATCCCATGCCCAGAGAACTTCAACTACAGTTCGCGGAAATGCTCAGTGGACACCCCAGGTAGGGTAAGGATCAGCATTTCCACACTACTCAGAGAATTTTTGTTTTCAGGGATGGATTTTTAGCCCAAATCAAGTTGAAGAAAAGTGGTTTCGTGAAAATCGCAGAAAATTTTTTTTCAGAAACTCCGGGGTGCCTGGAGGTCGCGGTGCACCACGCGACAGTTGTATTCCAAAACTGAGTCACTCAGATCACACGAGTACCAAGGCATCCTTGAAACTCATTCAAATGCAAGTGCTTCTATCTGTTTCCTTGATTGTTTCCCACTCATTCCTTTTGGTTTGGGGAACATGTCAAAATCCCATGCCCAGAGAACTTCAACTAGAGTTCGCGGAAATGCTCAGTGGACACCCCAGGTAGGGTAAGGATCAGCATTTCCACACTACTCAGAGAATTTTTGTTTTCAGGGATGGATTTTTAGCCCAAATCAAGTTGAAGAAAAGTGGTTTCGTGAAAATCGCAGAAAATTTTTTTTCAGAAACTCCGGGGTGCCTGGAGGTCGCGGTGCACCACGGGACAGTTGTATTCCAAAACTGAGTCACTCAGATCACACGAGTACCAAGGCATCCTTGAAACTCAGTCAAATGCAAGTGCTTCTATCTGTTTCCTTGATTGTTTCCCACTCATTCCTTTTGGTTTGGGGAACATGTCAAAATCCCATGCCCAGAGAACTTCAACTAGAGTTCGCGGAAATGCTCAGTGGACACCCCAGGTAGGGTAAGGATCAGCATTTCCACACTACTCAGAGAATTTTTATTTTCAGGGATGGATTTTTAGCCCAAATCAAGTTGAAGAAAAGTGGTTTCGTGAAAATCGCAGAAAATTTTTTTTCAGAAACTCCGGGGTGCCTGGAGGTCGCGGTGCACCACGCGACAGTTGTATTCCAAAACTGAGTCACTCAGATCACACGAGTACCAAGGCATCCTTGAAACTCATTCAAGTGCAAGTGCTTCTATCTGTTTCCTTGATTGTTTCCCACTCATTCCTTTTGGTTTGGGGAACATGTCAAAATCCCATGCCCAGAGAACTTCAACTAGAGTTCGCGGAAATGCTCAGTGGACACCCCAGGTAGGGTAAGGATCAGCATTTCCACACTATTCAGAGAATTTTTATTTTCAGGGATTTATTTTTAGCCCAAATCAAGTTGAAGAAAAGTGGTTTCGTGAAAATCGCAGAAAATTTTTTTTCAGAAACTCCGGGGTGCCTGGAGGTCGCGGTGCACCACGCGACAGTTGTATTCCAAAACTGAGTCACTCAGATCACACGAGTACCAAGGCATCCTTGAAACTCATTCAAATGCAAGTGCTTCTATCTGTTTCCTTGATTGTTTCCCACTCATTCCTTTTGGTTTGGGGAACATGTCAAAATCCCATGCCCAGAGAACTTCAACTAGAGTTAGCGGAAATGCTCAGTGGACACCCCAGGTAGGGTAAGGATCAGCATTTCCACACTACTCAGAGAATTTTTGTTTTCAGGGATGGATTTTTAGCCCAAATCAAGTTGAAGAAAAGTGGTTTCGTGAAAATCGCAGAAAATTTTTTTTCAGAAACTCTGGGGTGCCTGGAGGTCGCGGTGCACCACGCGACAGTTGTATTCCAAAACTGAGTCACTCAGATCACACGAGTACCAAGGCATCCTTGAAACTCATTCAAATGCAAGTGCTTCTATCTGTTTCCTTGATTGTTTCCCACTCATTCCTTTTGGTTTGGGGAACATGTCAAAATCCCATGCCCAGAGAACTTCAACTAGAGTTCGCGGAAATGCTCAGTGGACACCCCAGGTAGGGTAAGGATCAGCATTTCCACACTACTCAGAGAATTTTTATTTTCAGGGATGGATTTTTAGCCCAAATCAAGTTGAAGAAAAGTGGTTTCGTGAAAATCGCAGAAAATTTTTTTTCAGAAACTCCGGGGTGCCTGGAGGTCGCGGTGCACCACGCGACAGTTGTATTCCAAAACTGAGTCACTCAGATCACACGAGTACCAAGGCATCCTTGAAACTCATTCAAATGCAAGTGCTTCTATCTGTTTCCTTGATTGTTTCCCACTCATTCCTTTTGGTTTGGGGAACATGTCAAAATCCCATGCCCAGAGAACTTCAACTAGAGTTCGCGGAAATGCTCAGTGGACACCCCAGGTAGGGTAAGGATCAGCATTTCCACACTACTCAGAGAATTTTTATTTTCAGGGATGGATTTTTAGCCCAAATCAAGTTGAAGAAAAGTGGTTTCGTGAAAATCGCAGAAAATTTTTTTTCAGAAACTCCGGGGTGCCTGGAGGTCGCGGTGCACCACGCGACAGTTGTATTCCAAAACTGAGTCACTCAGATCACACGAGTACCAAGGCATCCTTGAAACTCATTCAAATGCAAGTGCTTCTATCTGTTTCCTTGATTGTTTCCCACTCATTCCTTTTGGTTTGGGGAACATGTCAAAATCCCATGCCCAGAGAACTTCAACTACAGTTCGCGGAAATGCTCAGTGGACACCCCAGGTAGGGTAAGGATCAGCATTTCCACACTATTCAGAGAATTTTTATTTTCAGGGATGGATTTTTAGCCCAAATCAAGTTGAAGAAAAGTGGTTTCGTGAAAATCGCAGAAATTTTTTTTTCAGAAACTCCGGGGTGCCTGGAGGTCGCGGTGCACCACGCGACAGTTGTATTCCAAAACTGAGTCACTCAGATCACACGAGTACCAAGGCATCCTTGAAACTCATTCAAATGCAAGTGCTTCTATCTGTTTCCTTGATTGTTTCCCACTCATTCCTTTTGGTTTGGGGAACATGTCAAAATCCCATGCCCAGAGAACTTCAACTAGAGTTCGCGGAAATGCTCAGTGGACACCCCAGGTAGGGTAAGGATCAGCATTTCCACACTACTCAGAGAATTTTTATTTTCAGGGATGGATTTTTAGCCCAAATCAAGTTGAAGAAAAGTGGTTTCGTGAAAATCGCAGAAAATTTTTTTTCAGAAACTCCGGGGTGCCTGGAGGTCGCGGTGCACCACGCGACAGTTGTATTCCAAAACTGAGTCACTCAGATCACACGAGTACCAAGGCATCCTTGAAACTCATTCAAATGCAAGTGCTTCTATCTGTTTCCTTGATTGTTTCCCACTCATTCCTTTTGGTTTGGGGAACATGTCAAAATCCCATGCCCAGAGAACTTCAACTAGAGTTCGCGGAAATGCTCAGTGGACACCCCAGGTAGGGTAAGGATCAGCATTTCCACACTATTCAGAGATTTTTTATTTTCAGGGATGGATTTTTAGCCCAAATCAAGTTGAAGAAAAGTGGTTTCGTGAAAATCGCAGAAAATTTTTTTTCAGAAACTCCGGGGTGCCTGGAGGTCGCGGTGCACCACGCGACAGTTGTATTCCAAAACTGAGTCACTCAGATCACACGAGTACCAAGGCATCCTTGAAACTCATTCAAATGCAAGTGCTTCTATCTGTTTCCTTGATTGTTTCCCACTCATTCCTTTTGGTTTGGGGAACATGTCAAAATCCCATGCCCAGAGAACTTCAACTAGAGTTCGCGGAAATGCTCAGTGGACACCCCAGGTAGGGTAAGGATCAGCATTTCCACACTACTCAGAGAATTTTTGTTTTCAGGGATGGATTTTTAGCCCAAATCAAGTTGAAGAAAAGTGGTTTCGTGAAAATCGCAGAAAATTTTTTTTCAGAAACTCCGGGGTGCCTGGAGGTCGCGGTGCACCACGGGACAGTTGTATTCCAAAACTGAGTCACTCAGATCACACGAGTACCAAGGCATCCTTGAAACTCATTCAAATGCAAGTGCTTCTATCTGTTTCCTTGATTGTTTCCCACTCATTCCTTTTGGTTTGGGGAACATGTCAAAATCCCATGCCAAGAGAACTTCAACTAGAGTTCGCGGAAATGCTCAGTGGACACCCCAGGTAGGGTAAGGATCAGCATTTCCACACTACTCAGAGAATTTTTGTTTTCAGGGATGGATTTTTAGCCCAAATCAAGTTGAAGAAAAGTGGTTTCGTGAAAATCGCAGAAAATTTTTTTTCAGAAACTCCGGGGTGCCTGGAGGTCGCGGTGCACCACGGGACAGTTGTATTCCAAAACTGAGTCACTCAGATCACACGAGTACCAAGGCATCCTTGAAACTCATTCAAATGCAAGTGCTTCTATCTGTTTCCTTGATTGTTTCCCACTCATTCCTTTTGGTTTGGGGAACATGTCAAAATCCCATGCCCAGAGAACTTCAACTAGAGTTCGCGGAAATGCTCAGTGGACACCCCAGGTAGGGTAAGGATCAGCATTTCCACACTACTCAGAGAATTTTTATTTTCAGGGATGGATTTTTAGCCCAAATCAAGTTGAAGAAAAGTGGTTTCGTGAAAATCGCAGAAAATTTTTTTTCAGAAACTCCGGGGTGCCTGGAGGTCGCGGTGCACCACGCGACAGTTGTATTCCAAAACTGAGTCACTCAGATCACACGAGTACCAAGGCATCCTTGAAACTCATTCAAATGCAAGTGCTTCTATCTGTTTCCTTGATTGTTTCCCACTCATTCCTTTTGGTTTGGGGAACATGTCAAAATCCCATGCCCAGAGAACTTCAACTAGAGTTCGCGGAAATGTTCAGTGGACACCCCAGGTAGGGTAAGGATCAGCATTTCCACACTACTCAGAGAATTTTTATTTTCAGGGATGGATTTTTAGCCCAAATCAAGTTGAAGAAAAGTGGTTTCGTGAAAATCGCAGAAAATTTTTTTTCAGAAACTCCGGGGTGCCTGGAGGTCGCGGTGCACCACGCGACAGTTGTATTCCAAAACTGAGTCACTCAGATCACACGAGTACCAAGGCATCCTTGAAACTCATTCAAATGCAAGTGCTTCTATCTGTTTCCTTGATTGTTTCCCACTCATTCCTTTTGGTTTGGGGAACATGTCAAAATCCCATGCCCAGAGAACTTCAACTACAGTTCGCGGAAATGCTCAGTGGACACCCCAGGTAGGGTAAGGATCAGCATTTCCACACTATTCAGAGAATTTTTATTTTCAGGGATGGATTTTTAGCCCAAATCAAGTTGAAGAAAAGTGGTTTCATGAAAATCGCAGAAATTTTTTTTTCAGAAACTCCGGGGTGCCTGGAGGTCGCGGTGCACCACGCGATAGTTATATTCCAAAACTGAGTCACTCAGATCACACGAGTACCAAGGCATCCTTGAAACTCATTCAAATGCAAGTGCTTCTATCTGTTTCCTTGATTGTTTCCCACTCATTCCTTTTGGTTTGGGGAACATGTCAAAATCCCATGCCCAGAGAACTTCAACTAGAGTTAGCGGAAATGCTCAGTGGACACCCCAGGTAGGGTAAGGATCAGCATTTCCACACTACTCAGAGAATTTTTGTTTTCAGGGATGGATTTTTAGCCCAAATCAAGTTGAAGAAAAGTGGTTTCGTGAAAATCGCAGAAAATTTTTTTTCAGAAACTCCGGGGTGCCTGGAGGTCGCGGTGCACCACGCGACAGTTGTATTCCAAAACTGAGTCACTCAGATCACACGAGTACCAAGGCATCCTTGAAACTCATTCAAATGCAAGTGCTTCTATCTGTTTCCTTGATTGTTTCCCACTCATTCCTTTTGGTTTGGGGAACATGTCAAAATCCCATGCCCAGAGAACTTCAACTAGAGTTCGCGGAAATGCTCAGTGGACACCCCAGGTAGGGTAAGGATCAGCATTTCCACACTACTCAGAGAATTTTTGTTTTCAGGGATGGATTTTTAGCCCAAATCAAGTTGAAGAAAAGTGGTTTCGTGAAAATCGCAGAAAATTTTTTTTCAGAAACTCCGGGGTGCCTGGAGGTCGCGGTGCACCACGGGACAGTTG
>NW_027167924.1:0-91878 GCF_040954835.1 Lepisosteus oculatus | reverse complement strand
GTGTTTTTCAGCCCGAAATAACACGTTTTTTCAGACAACTGAATACCCATGTAGCAGCAAGGCTCAGAAGAGCCCACACACTCAGATCTTAACCCCAGTGTGCTGAAAGTGTCAAAACATGTTTTTCAGCAGAAATAAACATGTTTCTGCAAGTTTGGTCAACCCCATGTAAGTTATGGGGCAGTAACAGTACACTTTTCAAAACGTGTTTTTCAGCCCGAAATAAACGCGTTTTTTCAGACAACTGAATACCCATGTAGCAGCAAGGCTCAGAAGAGCCCACACACTCAGATCTTAACCCCAGTGTGCAGAAAGTGTCAAAACGTGTTTTTCAGCAGAAATAAACATGTTTCTGCAAGTTTGGTCAACCCCATGTAAGTTATGGGGCAGTAACAGTACACTCTGCAAAACGTGTTTTACAGCCCGAAATAAACGCGTTTTTTCAGACAACTGAATCCCCATGTAGCAGCAAGGCTCAGAAGAGCCCACACACTCAGATCTTAACCCCAGTGTGCAGAAAGGTTCAAAACATGTTTTTCAGCAGAAATAAACATGTTTCTGCAAGTTTGGTCAACCCATGTAAGTTATGGGGCAGTAACAGTACACTTTTCAAAACGTGTTTTTCAGCCCGAAATAAACGCGTTTTTTCAGACAACTGAATACCCATGTAGCAGCAAGGCTCAGAAGAGCCCACATACTCAGATCTTAACCCCAGTGTGCTGAAAGTGTCAAAAACATGATTTTCAGCAGAGATAAACATGTTTCTGCAAGTTTGGTCAACCCATGTAAGTTATGGGGCAGTAACAGTACACTTTTCAAAAACGTGTTTTCAGCCCGAAATAAACGCGTTTTTCAGACAACTGAATCCCCATGTAGCAGCAAGTCTCAGAAGAGCCCACACACTCAGATCTTAACCCCAGTGTGCAGAAAGGTTCAAAACATGTTTTTCAGCAGAAATAAACATGTTTCTGCAAGTTTGGTCAACCCCATGTAAGTTATGGGGCAGTAACAGTACACTTTTCAAAACGTGTTTTTCAGCCCGAAATAAACGCGTTTTTTCAGACAACTGAATACCCATGTAGCAGCAAGGCTCAGAAGAGCCCACACACTCAGATCTTAACCCCAGTGTGCTGAAAGTGTCAAAACATGTTTTTCAGCAGAAATAAACATGTTTCTGCAAGTTTGGTCAACCCCATGTAAGTTATGGGGCAGTAACAGTACACTTTTCAAAACGTGTTTTTCAGCCCGAAATAAACGCGTTTTTCAGACAACTGAATCCCCATGTAGCAGCAAGGCTCAGAAGAGCCCACACACTCAGATCTTAACCCCAGTGTGCTGAAAGTGTCAAAACATGATTTTCAGCAGAAATAAACATGTTTCTGCAAGTTTGGTCAACCCCATGTAAGTTATGGGGCAGTAACAGTACACTTTTCAAAACGTGTTTTTCAGCCCGAAATAAACGCGTTTTTTCAGACAACTGAATACCCATGTAGCAGCAAGGCTCAGAAGAGCCCACACACTCAGATCTTAACCCCAGTGTGCAGAAAGGTTCAAAACATGTTTTTCAGCAGAAATAAACATGTTTCTGCAAGTTTGGTCAACCCCATGTAAGTTATGGGGCAGTAACAGTACACTTTTCAAAACGTGTTTTTCAGCCCGAAATAAACGCGTTTTTTCAGACAACTGAATCCCCATGTAGCAGCAAGGCTCAGAAGAGCCACACACTCAGATCTTAACCCCAGTGTGCAGAAAGGTTCAAAACATGTTTTTCAGCAGAAATAAACATGTTTCTGCAAGTTTGGTCAACCCCATGTAAGTTATGGGGCAGTAACAGTACACTTTTCAAAACGTGTTTTTCAGCCCGAAATAAACACGTTTTTCAGACAACTGAATACCCATGTAGCAGCAAGGCTCAGAAGAGCCCACACACTCAGATCTTAACCCCAGTGTGCTGAAAGTGTCAAAACATGTTTTTCAGCAGAAATAAACATGTTTCTGCAAGTTTGGTCAACCCCATGTAAGTTATGGGGCAGTAACAGTACACTTTTTAAAACGTGTTTTTCAGCCCGAAATAAACGCGTTTTTTCAGACAACTGAATACCCATGTAGCAGCAAGGCTCAGAAGAGCCCACACACTCAGATCTTAACCCCAGTGTGCAGAAAGGGTCAAAACGTGTTTTTCAGCAGAAATAAACATGTTTCTGCAAGTTTGGTCAACCCCATGTAAGTTATGGGGCAGTAACAGTACACTCTGCAAAACGTGTTTTACAGCCCGAAATAAACGCGTTTTTTCAGACAACTGAATCCCCATGTAGCAGCAAGGCTCAGAAGAGCCCACACACTCAGATCTTAACCCCAGTGTGCAGAAAGGTTCAAAACATGTTTTTCAGCAGAAATAAACATGTTTCTGCAAGTTTGGTCAACCCCATGTAAGTTATTTGGCAGTAACAGTACACTTTTCAAAACGTGTTTTTCAGCCCGAAATAAACGCGTTTTTCAGACAACTGAATACCCATGTAGCAGCAAGGCTCAGAAGAGCCCACACACTCAGATCTTAACCCCAGTGTGCTGAAAGTGTCAAAACATGTTTTTCAGCAGAAATAAACATGTTTCTGCAAGTTTGGTCAACCCCATGTAAGTTATTGGGCAGTAACAGTACACTTTTCAAAACGTGTTTTTCAGCCCGAAATAAACGCGTTTTTTCAGACAACTGAATACCCATGTAGCAGCAAGGCTCAGAAGAGCCCACACACTCAGATCTTAACCCCAGTGTGCAGAAAGGTTCAAAACATGTTTTTCAGCAGAAATAAACATGTTTCTGCAAGTTTGGTCAACCCCATGTAAGTTATGGGGCAGTAACAGTACACTTTTCAAAACGTGTTTTTCAGCCCGAAATAAACGCGTTTTTCAGACAACTGAATACCCATGTAGCAGCAAGGCTCAGAAGAGCCCACACACTCAGATCTTAACCCCAGTGTGCTGAAAGTGTCAAAACATGTTTTTCAGCAGAAATAAACATGTTTCTGCAAGTTTGGTCAACCCCATGTAAGTTATGGGGCAGTAACAGTACACTTTTCAAAACGTGTTTTCAGCCCGAAATAAACGCGTTTTTTCAGACAACTGAATCCCCATGTAGCAGCAAGGCTCAGAAGAGCCCACACACTCAGATCTTAACCCCAGTGTGCAGAAAGGTTCAAAACATGTTTTTCAGCAGAAATAAACATGTTTCTGCAAGTTTGGTCAACCCCATGTAAGTTATGGGGCAGTAACAGTACACTTTTCAAAACGTGTTTTTCAGCCCGAAATAAACGCGTTTTTTCAGACAACTGAATACCCATGTAGCAGCCAAGGCTCAGAAGAGCCCACACACTCAGATCTTAACCCCAGTGTGCTGAAAGTGTCAAAACATGTTTTTTCAGCAGAAATAAACATGTTTCTGCAAGTTTGGTCAACCCCATGTAAGTTATGGGGCAGTAACAGTACACTTTTCAAAACGTGTTTTTCAGCCCGAAATAAACGCGTTTTTTCAGACAACTGAATACCCATGTAGCAGCAAGGCTCAGAAGAGCCCACACACTCAGATCTTAACCCCAGTGTGCTGAAAGTGTCAAAACATGTTTTTCAGCAGAAATAAACATGTTTCTGCAAGTTTGGTCAACCCCATGTAAGTTATGGGGCAGTAACAGTACACTTTTCAAAACGTGTTTTTCAGCCCGAAATAAACGCGTTTTTTCAGACAACTGAATCCCCATGTAGCAGCAAGGCTCAGAAGAGCCCACACACTCAGATCTTAACCCCAGTGTGCAGAAAGGTTCAAAACATGTTTTTAGCAGAAATAAACATGTTTCTGCAAGTTTGGTCAACCCCATGTAAGTTATGGGGCAGTAACAGTACACTTTTCAAACGTGTTTTTCAGCCCGAAATAAACACGTTTTTTCAGACAACTGAATACCCATGTAGCAGCAAGGCTCAGAAGAGCCCACACACTCAGATCTTAACCCCAGTGTGCTGAAAGTGTCAAAACATGTTTTTCAGCAGAAATAAACATGTTTCTGCAAGTTTGGTCAACCCCATGTAAGTTATGGGGCAGTAACAGTACACTTTTCAAAACGTGTTTTTCAGCCCAAAATAAACGCGTTTTTTCAGACAACTGAATACCCATGTAGCAGCAAGGCTCAGAAGAGCCCACACACTCAGATCTTAACCCCAGTGTGCAGAAAGGGTCAAAACGTGTTTTTCAGCAGAAATAAACATGTTTCTGCAAGTTTGGTCAACCCCATGTAAGTTATGGGGCAGTAACAGTACACTCTGCAAAACGTGTTTTACAGCCCGAAATAAACGCGTTTTTCAGACAACTGAATCCCCATGTAGCAGCAAGGCTCAGAAGAGCCCACACACTCAGATCTTAACCCCAGTGTGCAGAAAGGTTCAAAACATGTTTTTCAGCAGAAATAAACATGTTTCTGCAAGTTTGGTCAACCCCATGTAAGTTATGGGGCAGTAACAGTACACTTTTCAAAACGTGTTTTTCAGCCCGAAAATAAACGCGTTTTTTCAGACAACTGAATACCCATGTAGCAGCAAGGCTCAGAAGAGCCCACACACTCAGATCTTAACCCCAGTGTGCTGAAAGTGTCAAAACATGTTTTTCAGCAGAAATAAACATGTTTCTGCAAGTTTGGTCAACCCCATGTAAGTTATGGGGCAGTAACAGTACACTTTTCAAAACGTGTTTTTCAGCCCGAAATAAACGCGTTTTTTCAGACAACTGAATACCCATGTAGCAGCAAGGCTCAGAAAGAGCCCACACACTCAGATCTTAACCCCAGTGTGCTGAAAGTGTCAAAACATGATTTTCAGCAGAAATAAACATGTTTCTGCAAGTTTGGTCAACCCCATGTAAGTTATGGGGCAGTAACAGTACACTTTTCAAAACGTGTTTTTCAGCCCGAAATAAACGCGTTTTTTCAGACAACTGAATCCCCATGTAGCAGCAAGTCTCAGAAGAGCCCACACACTCAGATCTTAACCCCAGTGTGCAGAAAGGTTCAAAACATATTTTTCAGCAGAAATAAACATGTTTCTGCAAGTTTGGTCAACCCCATGTAAGTTATGGGGCAGTAACAGTACACTTTTCAAAACGTGTTTTTCAGCCCGAAATAAACGCGTTTTTTCAGACAACTGAATCCCCATGTAGCAGCAAGGCTCAGAAGAGCCCACACACTCAGATCTTAACCCCAGTGTGCAGAAAGGTTCAAAACATGTTTTTCAGCAGAAATAAACATGTTTCTGCAAGTTTGGTCAACCCCATGTAAGTTATGGGGCAGTAACAGTACACTTTTCAAAACGTGTTTTTCAGCCCGAAATAAACACGTTTTTTCAGACAACTGAATACCCATGTAGCAGCAAGGCTCAGAAGAGCCCACACACTCAGATCTTAACCCCAGTGTGCTGAAAGTGTCAAAACATGTTTTTCAGCAGAAATAAACATGTTTCTGCAAGTTTGGTCAACCCCATGTAAGTTATGGGGCAGTAACAGTACACTTTTCAAAACGTGTTTTTCAGCCCGAAATAAACGCGTTTTTTCAGACAACTGAATACCCATGTAGCAGCAAGGCTCAGAAGAGCCCACACACTCAGATCTTAACCCCAGTGTGCAGAAAGGGTCAAAACGTGTTTTTCAGCAGAAATAAACATGTTTCTGCAAGTTTGGTCAACCCCATGTAAGTTATGGGGCAGTAACAGTACACTCTGCAAAACGTGTTTTTCAGCCCGAAATAAACGCGTTTTTTCAGACAACTGAATCCCCATGTAGCAGCAAGGCTCAGAAGAGCCCACACACTCAGATCTTAACCCCAGTGTGCAGAAAGGTTCAAAACATGTTTTTCAGCAGAAATAAACATGTTTCTGCAAGTTTGGTCAACCCCATGTAAGTTATGGGGCAGTAACAGTACACTTTTCAAAACGTGTTTTTCAGCCCGAAATAAACGCGTTTTTTCAGACAACTGAATACCCATGTAGCAGCAAGGCTCAGAAGAGCCCACACACTCAGATCTTAACCCCAGTGTGCTGAAAGTGTCAAAACATGTTTTTCAGCAGAAATAAACATGTTTCTGCAAGTTTGGTCAACCCCATGTAAGTTATGGGGCAGTAACAGTACACTTTTCAAAACGTGTGTTTCAGCCCGAAATAAACGCGTTTTTTCAGACAACTGAATACCCATGTAGCAGCAAGGCTCAGAAGAGCCCACACACTCAGATCTTAACCCCAGTGTGCTGAAAGGTGTCAAAACATGATTTTCAGCAGAAATAAACATGTTTCTGCAAGTTTGGTCAACCCCATGTAAGTTATGGGGCAGTAACAGTACACTTTTCAAAACGTGTTTTTCAGCCCGAAATAAACGCGTTTTTTCAGACAACTGAATCCCCATGTAGCAGCAAGTCTCAGAAGAGCCCACACACTCAGATCTTAACCCCAGTGTGCAGAAAGGTTCAAAACATGTTTTTCAGCAGAAATAAACATGTTTCTGCAAGTTTGGTCAACCCCATGTAAGTTATGGGGCAGTAACAGTACACTTTTCAAAACGTGTTTTTCAGCCCGAAAATAAACGCGTTTTTTCAGACAACTGAATACCCATGTAGCAGCAAGGCTCAGAAGAGCCCACACACTCAGATCTTAACCCCATTGTGCTGAAAGTGTCAAAACATGTTTTTCAGCAGAAATAAACATGTTTCTGCAAGTTTGGTCAACCCCATGTAAGTTATGGGGCAGTAACAGTACACTTTTCAAAACGTGTTTTTCAGCCCGAAATAAACGCGTTTTTTCAGACAACTGAATCCCCATGTAGCAGCAAGGCTCAGAAGAGCCCACACACTCAGATCTTAACCCCAGTGTGCAGAAAGGTTCAAAACATGTTTTTCAGCAGAAATAAACATGTTTCTGCAAGTTTGGTCAACCCCATGTAAGTTATGGGGCAGTAACAGTACACTTTTCAAAACGTGTTTTTCAGCCCGAAATAAACGCGTTTTTTCAGACAACTGAATCCCCATGTAGCAGCAAGGCTCAGAAGAGCCCACACACTCAGATCTTAACCCCAGTGTGCAGAAAGGTTCAAAACATGTTTTTCAGCAGAAATAAACATGTTTCTGCAAGTTTGGTCAACCCCATGTAAGTTATGGGGCAGTAACAGTACACTTTTCAAAACGTGTTTTTCAGCCCGAAATAAACGCGTTTTTTCAGACAACTGAATACCCATGTAGCAGCAAGGCTCAGAAGAGCCCACACACTCAGATCTTAACCCAGTGTGCTGAAAGTGTCAAAACATGTTTTTCAGCAGAAATAAACATGTTTCTGCAAGTTTGGTCAACCCCATGTAAGTTATGGGGCAGTAACAGTACACTTTTCAAAACGTGTTTTTCAGCCCGAAATAAACGCGTTTTTTCAGACAACTGAATACCCATGTAGCAGCAAGGCTCAGAAGAGCCCACACACTCAGATCTTAACCCCAGTGTGCTGAAAGTGTCAAAACATGATTTTCAGCAGAAATAAACATGTTTCTGCAAGTTTGGTCAACCCCATGTAAGTTATGGGGCAGTAACAGTACACTTTTCAAAACGTGTTTTTCAGCCCGAAATAAACGCGTTTTTTCAGACAACTGAATCCCCATGTAGCAGCAAGTCTCAGAAGAGCCCACACACTCAGATCTTAACCCCAGTGTGCAGAAAGGTTCAAAACATGTTTTTCAGCAGAAATAAACATGTTTCTGCAAGTTTGGGTCAACCCCATGTAAGTTATGGGGCAGTAACAGTACACTTTTCAAAACGTGTTTTTCAGCCCGAAATAAACGCGTTTTTTCAGACAACTGAATCCCCATGTAGCAGCAAGGCTCAGAAGAGCCCACACACTCAGATCTTAACCCCAGTGTGCAGAAAGGTTCAAAACATGTTTTTCAGCAGAAATAAACATGTTTCTGCAAGTTTGGTCAACCCCATGTAAGTTATGGGGCAGTAACAGTACACTTTTCAAAACGTGTTTTTCAGCCCGAAATAAACGCGTTTTTTCAGACAACTGAATCCCCATGTAGCAGCAAGGCTCAGAAGAGCCCACACACTCAGATCTTAACCCCAGTGTGCAGAAAGTGTTCAAAACATGTTTTTCAGCAGAAATAAACATGTTTCTGCAAGTTTGGTCAACCCCATGTAAGTTATGGGGCAGTAACAGTACACTTTTCAAAACGTGTTTTTCAGCCCGAAATAAACACGTTTTTTCAGACAACTGAATACCCATGTAGCAGCAAGGCTCAGAAGAGCCCACACACTCAGATCTTAACCCCAGTGTGCTGAAAGTGTCAAAACATGTTTTTCAGCAGAAATAAACATGTTTCTGCAAGTTTGGTCAACCCCATGTAAGTTATGGGGCAGTAACAGTACACTTTTCAAAACGTGTTTTTCAGCCCGAAATAAACACGTTTTTTCAGACAACTGAATACCCATGTAGCAGCAAGGCTCAGAAGAGCCCACACACTCAGATCTTAACCCCAGTGTGCTGAAAGTGTCAAAACATGTTTTTCAGCAGAAATAAACATGTTTCTGCAAGTTTGGTCAACCCCATGTAAGTTATGGGGCAGTAACAGTACACTTTTCAAAACGTGTTTTTCAGCCCGAAATAAACGCGTTTTTTCAGACAACTGAATACCCATGTAGCAGCAAGGCTCAGAAGAGCCCACACACTCAGATCTTAACCCCAGTGTGCAGAAAGGGTCAAAACGTGTTTTTCAGCAGAAATAAACATGTTTCTGCAAGTTTGGTCAACCCCATGTAAGTTATGGGGCAGTAACAGTACACTCTGCAAAACGTGTTTTACAGCCCGAAATAAACGCGTTTTTTCAGACAACTGAATCCCCATGTAGCAGCAAGGCTCAGAAGAGCCCACACACTCAGATCTTAACCCCAGTGTGCATAAAGGTTCAAAACATGTTTTTCAGCAGAAATAAACATGTTTCTGCAAGTTTGGTCAACCCCATGTAAGTTATGGGGCAGTAACAGTACACTTTTCAAAACGTGTTTTTCAGCCCGAAATAAACGCGTTTTTTCAGACAACTGAATACCCATGTAGCAGCAAGGCTCAGAAGAGCCCACATACTCAGATCTTAACCCCAGTGTGCTGAAATGTCAAAACATGTTTTTCAGCAGAAATAAACATGTTTCTGCAAGTTTGGTCAACCCCATGTAAGTTATGGGGCAGTAACAGTACACTTTTCAAAACGTGTTTTTCAGCCCGAAATAAACGCGTTTTTTCAGACAACTGAATCCCCATGTAGCAGCAAGTCTCAGAAGAGCCCACACACTCAGATCTTAACCCCAGTGTGCAGAAAGGTTCAAAACATGTTTTTCAGCAGAAATAAACATGTTTCTGCAAGTTTGGTCAACCCCATGTAAGTTATGGGGCAGTAACAGTACACTTTTCAAAACGTGTTTTTCAGCCCGAAATAAACGCGTTTTTTCAGACAACTGAATACCCATGTAGCAGCAAGGCTCAGAAGAGCCCACACACTCAGATCTTAACCCCAGTGTGCTGAAAGTGTCAAAACATGTTTTTCAGCAGAAATAAACATGTTTCTGCAAGTTTGGTCAACCCCATGTAAGTTATGGGGCAGTAACAGTACACTTTTCAAAACGTGTTTTTCAGCCCGAAATAAACGCGTTTTTTCAGACAACTGAATCCCCATGTAGCAGCAAGGCTCAGAAGAGCCCACACACTCAGATCTTAACCCCAGTGTGCAGAAAGGTTCAAAACATGTTTTTCAGCAGAAATAAACATGTTTCTGCAAGTTTGGTCAACCCCATGTAAGTTATGGGGCAGTAACAGTACACTTTTCAAAACGTGTTTTTCAGCCCGAAATAAACGCGTTTTTTCAGACAACTGAATACCCATGTAGCAGCAAGGCTCAGAAGAGCCCACACACTCAGATCTTAACCCCAGTGTGCTGAAAGGTTCAAAACATGTTTTTCAGCAGAAATAAACATGTTTCTGCAAGTTTGGTCAACCCCATGTAAGTTATGGGGCAGTAACAGTACACTTTTCAAAACGTGTTTTTCAGCCCGAAATAAACGCGTTTTTTCAGACAACTGAATACCCATGTAGCAGCAAGGCTCAGAAGAGCCCACACACTCAGATCTTAACCCCAGTGTGCTGAAAGTGTCAAAACATGATTTTCAGCAGAAATAAACATGTTTCTGCAAGTTTGGTCAACCCCATGTAAGTTATGGGGCAGTAACAGTACACTTTTCAAAACGTGTTTTTCAGCCCGAAATAAACGCGTTTTTTCAGACAACTGAATACCCATGTAGCAGCAAGGCTCAGAAGAGCCCACACACTCAGATCTTAACCCCAGTGTGCAGAAAGGTTCAAAACATGTTTTTCAGCAGAAATAAACATGTTTCTGCAAGTTTGGTCAACCCCATGTAAGTTATGGGGCAGTAACAGTACACTTTTCAAAACGTGTTTTTCAGCCCGAAATAAACGCGTTTTTTCAGACAACTGAATCCCCATGTAGCAGCAAGGCTCAGAAGAGCCCACACACTCAGATCTTAACCCCAGTGTGCAGAAAGGTTCAAAACATGTTTTTCAGCAGAAATAAACATGTTTCTGCAAGTTTGGTCAACCCCATGTAAGTTATGGGGCAGTAACAGTACACTTTTCAAAACGTGTTTTTCAGCCCGAAATAAACACGTTTTTTCAGACAACTGAATACCCATGTAGCAGCAAGGCTCAGAAGAGCCCACACACTCAGATCTTAACCCCAGTGTGCTGAAAGTGTCAAAACATGTTTTTCAGCAGAAATAAACATGTTTCTGCAAGTTTGGTCAACCCCATGTAAGTTATGGGGCAGTAACAGTACACTTTTTAAAACGTGTTTTTCAGCCCGAAATAAACGCGTTTTTTCAGACAACTGAATACCCATGTAGCAGCAAGGCTCAGAAGAGCCCACACACTCAGATCTTAACCCCAGTGTGCAGAAAGGGTCAAAACGTGTTTTTCAGCAGAAATAAACATGTTTCTGCAAGTTTGGTCAACCCCATGTAAGTTATGGGGCAGTAACAGTACACTCTGCAAAACGTGTTTTACAGCCCGAAATAAACGCGTTTTTTCAGACAACTGAATCCCCATGTAGCAGCAAGGCTCAGAAGAGCCCACACACTCAGATCTTAACCCCAGTGTGCAGAAAGGTTCAAAACATGTTTTTCAGCAGAAATAAACATGTTTCTGCAAGTTTGGTCAACCCCATGTAAGTTATGGGGCAGTAACAGTACACTTTTCAAAACGTGTTTTTCAGCCCGAAATAAACGCGTTTTTTCAGACAACTGAATACCCATGTAGCAGCAAGGCTCAGAAGAGCCCACACACTCAGATCTTAACCCCAGTGTGCTGAAAGTGTCAAAACATGTTTTTCAGCAGAAATAAACATGTTTCTGCAAGTTTGGTCAACCCCATGTAAGTTATGGGCAGTAACAGTACACTTTTCAAAACGTGTTTTTCAGCCCGAAATAAACGCGTTTTTTCAGACAACTGAATACCCATGTAGCAGCAAGGCTCAGAAGAGCCCACACACTCAGATCTTAACCCCAGTGTGCAGAAAGGTTCAAAACATGTTTTTCAGCAGAAATAAACATGTTTCTGCAAGTTTGGTCAACCCCATGTAAGTTATGGGGCAGTAACAGTACACTTTCAAAACGTGTTTTTCAGCCCGAAATAAACGCGTTTTTTCAGACAACTGAATACCCATGTAGCAGCAAGGCTCAGAAGAGCCCACACACTCAGATCTTAACCCCAGTGTGCTGAAAGTGTCAAAACATGTTTTTCAGCAGAAATAAACATGTTTCTGCAAGTTTGGTCAACCCCATGTAAGTTATGGGGCAGTAACAGTACACTTTTCAAAACGTGTTTTTCAGCCCGAAATAAACGCGTTTTTTCAGACAACTGAATCCCCATGTAGCAGCAAGGCTCAGAAGAGCCCACACACTCAGATCTTAACCCCAGTGTGCAGAAAGGTTCAAAACATGTTTTTCAGCAGAAATAAACATGTTTCTGCAAGTTTGGTCAACCCCATGTAAGTTATGGGGCAGTAACAGTACACTTTTCAAAACGTGTTTTTCAGCCCGAAATAAACGCGTTTTTTCAGACAACTGAATACCCATGTAGCAGCAAGGCTCAGAAGAGCCCACACACTCAGATCTTAACCCCAGTGTGCTGAAAGTGTCAAAACATGTTTTTCAGCAGAAATAAACATGTTTCTGCAAGTTTGGTCAACCCCATGTAAGTTATGGGGCAGTAACAGTACACTTTTCAAAACGTGTTTTTCAGCCCGAAATAAACGCGTTTTTTCAGACAACTGAATACCCATGTAGCAGCAAGGCTCAGAAGAGCCCACACACTCAGATCTTAACCCCAGTGTGCTGAAAGTGTCAAAACATGTTTTTCAGCAGAAATAAACATGTTTCTGCAAGTTTGGTCAACCCCATGTAAGTTATGGGGCAGTAACAGTACACTTTTCAAAACGTGTTTTTCAGCCCGAAATAAACGCGTTTTTTCAGACAACTGAATCCCCATGTAGCAGCAAGGCTCAGAAGAGCCCACACACTCAGATCTTAACCCCAGTGTGCAGAAAGGTTCAAAACATGTTTTTCAGCAGAAATAAACATGTTTCTGCAAGTTTGGTCAACCCCATGTAAGTTATGGGGCAGTAACAGTACACTTTTCAAAACGTGTTTTTCAGCCCGAAATAAACACGTTTTTTCAGACAACTGAATACCCATGTAGCAGCAAGGCTCAGAAGAGCCCACACACTCAGATCTTAACCCCAGTGTGCTGAAAGTGTCAAAACATGTTTTTCAGCAGAAATAAACATGTTTCTGCAAGTTTGGTCAACCCCATGTAAGTTATGGGGCAGTAACAGTACACTTTTCAAAACGTGTTTTTCAGCCCGAAATAAACGCGTTTTTTCAGACAACTGAATACCCATGTAGCAGCAAGGCTCAGAAGAGCCCACACACTCAGATCTTAACCCCAGTGTGCAGAAAGGTCAAAACGTGTTTTCAGCAGAAATAAACATGTTTCTGCAAGTTTGGTCAACCCCATGTAAGTTATGGGGCAGTAACAGTACACTCTGCAAAACGTGTTTTTCAGCCCGAAATAAACGCGTTTTTTCAGACAACTGAATCCCCATGTAGCAGCAAGGCTCAGAAGAGCCCACACACTCAGATCTTAACCCCAGTGTGCAGAAAGGTTCAAAACATGTTTTTCAGCAGAAATAAACATGTTTCTGCAAGTTTGGTCAACCCCATGTAAGTTATGGGGCAGTAACAGTACACTTTTCAAAACGTGTTTTCAGCCCGAAATAAACGCGTTTTTTCAGACAACTGAATACCCATGTAGCAGCAAGGCTCAGAAGAGCCCACACACTCAGATCTTAACCCCAGTGTGCTGAAAGTGTCAAAACATGTTTTTCAGCAGAAATAAACATGTTTCTGCAAGTTTGGTCAACCCCATGTAAGTTATGGGGCAGTAACAGTACACTTTTCAAAACGTGTTTTTCAGCCCGAAATAAACGCGTTTTTTCAGACAACTGAATACCCATGTAGCAGCAAGGCTCAGAAGAGCCCACACACTCAGATCTTAACCCCAGTGTGCTGAAAGTGTCAAAACATGATTTTCAGCAGAAATAAACATGTTTCTGCAAGTTTGGTCAACCCCATGTAAGTTATGGGGCAGTAACAGTACACTTTTCAAAACGTGTTTTTCAGCCCGAAATAAACGCGTTTTTTCAGACATCTGAATCCCCATGTAGCAGCAAGTCTCAGAAGAGCCCACACACTCAGATCTTAACCCCAGTGTGCAGAAAGGTTCAAAACATGTTTTTCAGCAGAAATAAACATGTTTCTGCAAGTTTGGTCAACCCCATGTAAGTTATGGGGCAGTAACAGTACACTTTTCAAAACGTGTTTTTCAGCCCGAAATAAACGCGTTTTTTCAGACAACTGAATCCCCATGTAGCAGCAAGGCTCAGAAGAGCCCACACACTCAGATCTTAACCCCAGTGTGCAGAAAGGTTCAAAACATGTTTTTCAGCAGAAATAAACATGTTTCTGCAAGTTTGGTCAACCCCATGTAAGTTATGGGGCAGTAACAGTACACTTTTCAAAACGTGTTTTTCAGCCCGAAATAAACACGTTTTTTCAGACAACTGAATACCCATGTAGCAGCAAGGCTCAGAAGAGCCCACACACTCAGATCTTAACCCCAGTGTGCTGAAAGTGTCAAAACATGTTTTTCAGCAGAAATAAACATGTTTCTGCAAGTTTGGTCAACCCCATGTAAGTTATGGGGCAGTAACAGTACACTTTTCAAAACGTGTTTTTCAGCCCGAAATAAACGCGTTTTTTCAGACAACTGAATACCCATGTAGCAGCAAGGCTCAGAAGAGCCCACACACTCAGATCTTAACCCCAGTGTGCAGAAAGGGTCAAAACGTGTTTTTCAGCAGAAATAAACATGTTTCTGCAAGTTTGGTCAACCCCATGTAAGTTATGGGGCAGTAACAGTACACTTTTCAAAACGTGTTTTTCAGCCCGAAATAAACGCGTTTTTTCAGACAACTGAATACCCATGTAGCAGCAAGGCTCAGAAGAGCCCACACACTCAGATCTTAACCCCAGTGTGCTGAAAGTGTCAAAACATGTTTTTCAGCAGAAATAAACATGTTTCTGCAAGTTTGGTCAACCCCATGTAAGTTATGGGGCAGTAACAGTACACTTTTCAAAACGTGTTTTTCAGCCCGAAATAAACGCGTTTTTTCAGACAACTGAATCCCCATGTAGCAGCAAGGCTCAGAAGAGCCCACACACTCAGATCTTAACCCCAGTGTGCAGAAAGGTTCAAAACATGTTTTTCAGCAGAAATAAACATGTTTCTGCAAGTTTGGTCAACCCCATGTAAGTTATGGGGCAGTAACAGTACACTTTTCAAAACGTGTTTTTCAGCCCGAAATAAACGCGTTTTTTCAGACAACTGAATACCCATGTAGCAGCAAGGCTCAGAAGAGCCCACACACTCAGATCTTAACCCCAGTGTGCTGAAAGTGTCAAAACATGTTTTTCAGCAGAAATAAACATGTTTCTGCAAGTTTGGTCAACCCCATGTAAGTTATGGGGCAGTAACAGTACACTTTTCAAAACGTGTTTTTCAGCCCGAAATAAACGCGTTTTTTCAGACAACTGAATACCCATGTAGCAGCAAGGCTCAGAAGAGCCCACACACTCAGATCTTAACCCCAGTGTGCTGAAAGTGTCAAAACATGTTTTTCAGCAGAAATAAACATGTTTCTGCAAGTTTGGTCAACCCCATGTAAGTTATGGGGCAGTAACAGTACACTTTTCAAAACGTGTTTTTCAGCCCGAAATAAACGCGTTTTTTCAGACAACTGAATCCCCATGTAGCAGCAAGGCTCAGAAGAGCCCACACACTCAGATCTTAACCCCAGTGTGCAGAAAGGTTCAAAACATGTTTTTTAGCAGAAATAAACATGTTTCTGCAAGTTTGGTCAACCCCATGTAAGTTATGGGGCAGTAACAGTACACTTTTCAAAACGTGTTTTTCAGCCCGAAATAAACACGTTTTTTCAGACAACTGAATACCCATGTAGCAGCAAGGCTCAGAAGAGCCCACACACTCAGATCTTAACCCCAGTGTGCTGAAAGTGTCAAAACATGTTTTTCAGCAGAAATAAACATGTTTCTGCAAGTTTGGTCAACCCCATGTAAGTTATGGGGCAGTAACAGTACACTTTTCAAAACGTGTTTTTCAGCCCAAAATAAACGCGTTTTTTCAGACAACTGAATACCCATGTAGCAGCAAGGCTCAGAAGAGCCCACACACTCAGATCTTAACCCCAGTGTGCAGAAAGGGTCAAAACGTGTTTTTCAGCAGAAATAAACATGTTTCTGCAAGTTTGGTCAACCCCATGTAAGTTATGGGGCAGTAACAGTACACTCTGCAAAACGTGTTTTACAGCCCGAAATAAACGCGTTTTTTCAGACAACTGAATCCCCATGTAGCAGCAAGGCTCAGAAGAGCCCACACACTCAGATCTTAACCCCAGTGTGCAGAAAGGTTCAAAACATGTTTTTCAGCAGAAATAAACATGTTTCTGCAAGTTTGGTCAACCCCATGTAAGTTATGGGGCAGTAACAGTACACTTTTCAAAACGTGTTTTTCAGCCCGAAATAAACGCGTTTTTTCAGACAACTGAATACCCATGTAGCAGCAAGGCTCAGAAGAGCCCACACACTCAGATCTTAACCCCAGTGTGCTGAAAGTGTCAAAACATGTTTTTCAGCAGAAATAAACATGTTTCTGCAAGTTTGGTCAACCCCATGTAAGTTATGGGGCAGTAACAGTACACTTTTCAAAACGTGTTTTTCAGCCCGAAATAAACGCGTTTTTTCAGACAACTGAATACCCATGTAGCAGCAAGGCTCAGAAGAGCCCACACACTCAGATCTTAACCCCAGTGTGCTGAAAGTGTCAAAACATGATTTTCAGCAGAAATAAACATGTTTCTGCAAGTTTGGTCAACCCCATGTAAGTTATGGGGCAGTAACAGTACACTTTTCAAAACGTGTTTTTCAGCCCGAAATAAACGCGTTTTTTCAGACAACTGAATCCCCATGTAGCAGCAAGTCTCAGAAGAGCCCACACACTCAGATCTTAACCCCAGTGTGCAGAAAGGTTCAAAACATATTTTTCAGCAGAAATAAACATGTTTCTGCAAGTTTGGTCAACCCCATGTAAGTTATGGGGCAGTAACAGTACACTTTTCAAAACGTGTTTTTCAGCCCGAAATAAACGCGTTTTTTCAGACAACTGAATCCCCATGTAGCAGCAAGGCTCAGAAGAGCCCACACACTCAGATCTTAACCCCAGTGTGCAGAAAGGTTCAAAACATGTTTTTCAGCAGAAATAAACATGTTTCTGCAAGTTTGGTCAACCCCATGTAAGTTATGGGGCAGTAACAGTACACTTTTCAAAACGTGTTTTTCAGCCCGAAATAAACACGTTTTTTCAGACAACTGAATACCCATGTAGCAGCAAGGCTCAGAAGAGCCCACACACTCAGATCTTAACCCCAGTGTGCTGAAAGTGTCAAAACATGTTTTTCAGCAGAAATAAACATGTTTCTGCAAGTTTGGTCAACCCCATGTAAGTTATGGGGCAGTAACAGTACACTTTTCAAAACGTGTTTTTCAGCCCGAAATAAACGCGTTTTTTCAGACAACTGAATACCCATGTAGCAGCAAGGCTCAGAAGAGCCCACACACTCAGATCTTAACCCCAGTGTGCAGAAAGGGTCAAAACGTGTTTTTCAGCAGAAATAAACATGTTTCTGCAAGTTTGGTCAACCCCATGTAAGTTATGGGGCAGTAACAGTACACTCTGCAAAACGTGTTTTACAGCCCGAAATAAACGCGTTTTTTCAGACAACTGAATCCCCATGTAGCAGCAAGGCTCAGAAGAGCCCACACACTCAGATCTTAACCCCAGTGTGCAGAAAGGTTCAAAACATGTTTTTCAGCAGAAATAAACATGTTTCTGCAAGTTTGGTCAACCCCATGTAAGTTATGGGGCAGTAACAGTACACTTTTCAAAACGTGTTTTTCAGCCCGAAATAAACGCGTTTTTTCAGACAACTGAATACCCATGTAGCAGCAAGGCTCAGAAGAGCCCACACACTCAGATCTTAACCCCAGTGTGCTGAAAGTGTCAAAACATGTTTTTCAGCAGAAATAAACATGTTTCTGCAAGTTTGGTCAACCCCATGTAAGTTATGGGGCAGTAACAGTACACTTTTCAAAACGTGTGTTTCAGCCCGAAATAAACGCGTTTTTTCAGACAACTGAATACCCATGTAGCAGCAAGGCTCAGAAGAGCCCACACACTCAGATCTTAACCCCAGTGTGCTGAAAGTGTCAAAACATGATTTTCAGCAGAAATAAACATGTTTCTGCAAGTTTGGTCAACCCCATGTAAGTTATGGGGCAGTAACAGTACACTTTTCAAAACGTGTTTTTCAGCCCGAAATAAACGCGTTTTTTCAGACAACTGAATCCCCATGTAGCAGCAAGTCTCAGAAGAGCCCACACACTCAGATCTTAACCCCAGTGTGCAGAAAGGTTCAAAACATGTTTTTCAGCAGAAATAAACATGTTTCTGCAAGTTTGGTCAACCCCATGTAAGTTATGGGGCAGTAACAGTACACTTTTCAAAACGTGTTTTTCAGCCCGAAATAAACGCGTTTTTTCAGACAACTGAATACCCATGTAGCAGCAAGGCTCAGAAGAGCCCACACACTCAGATCTTAACCCCATTGTGCTGAAAGTGTCAAAACATGTTTTTCAGCAGAAATAAACATGTTTCTGCAAGTTTGGTCAACCCCATGTAAGTTATGGGGCAGTAACAGTACACTTTTCAAAACGTGTTTTTCAGCCCGAAATAAACGCGTTTTTTCAGACAACTGAATCCCCATGTAGCAGCAAGGCTCAGAAGAGCCCACACACTCAGATCTTAACCCCAGTGTGCAGAAAGGTTCAAAACATGTTTTTCAGCAGAAATAAACATGTTTCTGCAAGTTTGGTCAACCCCATGTAAGTTATGGGGCAGTAACAGTACACTTTTCAAAACGTGTTTTTCAGCCCGAAATAAACGCGTTTTTTCAGACAACTGAATCCCCATGTAGCAGCAAGGCTCAGAAGAGCCCACACACTCAGATCTTAACCCCAGTGTGCAGAAAGGTTCAAAACATGTTTTTCAGCAGAAATAAACATGTTTCTGCAAGTTTGGTCAACCCCATGTAAGTTATGGGGCAGTAACAGTACACTTTTCAAAACGTGTTTTTCAGCCCGAAATAAACGCGTTTTTTCAGACAACTGAATACCCATGTAGCAGCAAGGCTCAGAAGAGCCCACACACTCAGATCTTAACCCCAGTGTGCTGATAGTGTCAAAACATGTTTTTCAGCAGAAATAAACATGTTTCTGCAAGTTTGGTCAACCCCATGTAAGTTATGGGGCAGTAACAGTACACTTTTCAAAACGTGTTTTTCAGCCCGAAATAAACGCGTTTTTTCAGACAACTGAATACCCATGTAGCAGCAAGGCTCAGAAGAGCCCACACACTCAGATCTTAACCCCAGTGTGCTGAAAGTGTCAAAACATGATTTTCAGCAGAAATAAACATGTTTCTGCAAGTTTGGTCAACCCCATGTAAGTTATGGGGCAGTAACAGTACACTTTTCAAAACGTGTTTTTCAGCCCGAAATAAACGCGTTTTTTCAGACAACTGAATCCCCATGTAGCAGCAAGTCTCAGAAGAGCCCACACACTCAGATCTTAACCCCAGTGTGCAGAAAGGTTCAAAACATGTTTTTCAGCAGAAATAAACATGTTTCTGCAAGTTTGGTCAACCCCATGTAAGTTATGGGGCAGTAACAGTACACTTTTCAAAACGTGTTTTTCAGCCCGAAATAAACGCGTTTTTTCAGACAACTGAATACCCATGTAGCAGCAAGGCTCAGAAGAGCCCACACACTCAGATCTTAACCCCAGTGTGCAGAAAGGTTCAAAACATGTTTTTCAGCAGAAATAAACATGTTTCTGCAAGTTTGGTCAACCCCATGTAAGTTATGGGGCAGTAACAGTACACTTTTCAAAACGTGTTTTTCAGCCCGAAATAAACGCGTTTTTTCAGACAACTGAATCCCCATGTAGCAGCAAGGCTCAGAAGAGCCCACACACTCAGATCTTAACCCCAGTGTGCAGAAAGGTTCAAAACATGTTTTTCAGCAGAAATAAACATGTTTCTGCAAGTTTGGTCAACCCCATGTAAGTTATGGGGCAGTAACAGTACACTTTTCAAAACGTGTTTTTCAGCCCGAAATAAACACGTTTTTTCAGACAACTGAATACCCATGTAGCAGCAAGGCTCAGAAGAGCCCACACACTCAGATCTTAACCCCAGTGTGCTGAAAGTGTCAAAACATGTTTTTCAGCAGAAATAAACATGTTTCTGCAAGTTTGGTCAACCCCATGTAAGTTATGGGGCAGTAACAGTACACTTTTCAAAACGTGTTTTTCAGCCCGAAATAAACACGTTTTTTCAGACAACTGAATACCCATGTAGCAGCAAGGCTCAGAAGAGCCCACACACTCAGATCTTAACCCCAGTGTGCTGAAAGTGTCAAAACATGTTTTTCAGCAGAAATAAACATGTTTCTGCAAGTTTGGTCAACCCCATGTAAGTTATGGGGCAGTAACAGTACACTTTTCAAAACGTGTTTTTCAGCCCGAAATAAACGCGTTTTTTCAGACAACTGAATACCCATGTAGCAGCAAGGCTCAGAAGAGCCCACACACTCAGATCTTAACCCCAGTGTGCAGAAAGGGTCAAAACGTGTTTTTCAGCAGAAATAAACATGTTTCTGCAAGTTTGGTCAACCCCATGTAAGTTATGGGGCAGTAACAGTACACTCTGCAAAACGTGTTTTACAGCCCGAAATAAACGCGTTTTTTCAGACAACTGAATCCCCATGTAGCAGCAAGGCTCAGAAGAGCCCACACACTCAGATCTTAACCCCAGTGTGCATAAAGGTTCAAAACATGTTTTTCAGCAGAAATAAACATGTTTCTGCAAGTTTGGTCAACCCCATGTAAGTTATGGGGCAGTAACAGTACACTTTTCAAAACGTGTTTTTCAGCCCGAAATAAACGCGTTTTTTCAGACAACTGAATACCCATGTAGCAGCAAGGCTCAGAAGAGCCCACATACTCAGATCTTAACCCCAGTGTGCTGAAAGTGTCAAAACATGATTTTCAGCAGAGATAAACATGTTTCTGCAAGTTTGGTCAACCCCATGTAAGTTATGGGGCAGTAACAGTACACTTTTCAAAACGTGTTTTTCAGCCCGAAATAAACGCGTTTTTTCAGACAACTGAATCCCCATGTAGCAGCAAGTCTCAGAAGAGCCCACACACTCAGATCTTAACCCCAGTGTGCAGAAAGGTTCAAAACATGTTTTTCAGCAGAAATAAACATGTTTCTGCAAGTTTGGTCAACCCCATGTAAGTTATGGGGCAGTAACAGTACACTTTTCAAAACGTGTTTTTCAGCCCGAAATAAACGCGTTTTTTCAGACAACTGAATACCCATGTAGCAGCAAGGCTCAGAAGAGCCCACACACTCAGATCTTAACCCCAGTGTGCTGAAAGTGTCAAAACATGTTTTTCAGCAGAAATAAACATGTTTCTGCAAGTTTGGTCAACCCCATGTAAGTTATGGGGCAGTAACAGTACACTTTTCAAAACGTGTTTTTCAGCCCGAAATAAACGCGTTTTTTCAGACAACTGAATCCCCATGTAGCAGCAAGGCTCAGAAGAGCCCACACACTCAGATCTTAACCCCAGTGTGCAGAAAGGTTCAAAACATGTTTTTCAGCAGAAATAAACATGTTTCTGCAAGTTTGGTCAACCCCATGTAAGTTATGGGGCAGTAACAGTACACTTTTCAAAACGTGTTTTTCAGCCCGAAATAAACGCGTTTTTTCAGACAACTGAATACCCATGTAGCAGCAAGGCTCAGAAGAGCCCACACACTCAGATCTTAACCCCAGTGTGCTGAAAGGTTCAAAACATGTTTTTCAGCAGAAATAAACATGTTTCTGCAAGTTTGGTCAACCCCATGTAAGTTATGGGGCAGTAACAGTACACTTTTCAAAACGTGTTTTTCAGCCCGAAATAAACGCGTTTTTTCAGACAACTGAATACCCATGTAGCAGCAAGGCTCAGAAGAGCCCACACACTCAGATCTTAACCCCAGTGTGCTGAAAGTGTCAAAACATGATTTTCAGCAGAAATAAACATGTTTCTGCAAGTTTGGTCAACCCCATGTAAGTTATGGGGCAGTAACAGTACACTTTTCAAAACGTGTTTTTCAGCCCGAAATAAACGCGTTTTTTCAGACAACTGAATACCCATGTAGCAGCAAGGCTCAGAAGAGCCCACACACTCAGATCTTAACCCCAGTGTGCAGAAAGGTTCAAAACATGTTTTTCAGCAGAAATAAACATGTTTCTGCAAGTTTGGTCAACCCCATGTAAGTTATGGGGCAGTAACAGTACACTTTTCAAAACGTGTTTTTCAGCCCGAAATAAACGCGTTTTTTTCAGACAACTGAATCCCCATGTAGCAGCAAGGCTCAGAAGAGCCCACACACTCAGATCTTAACCCCAGTGTGCAGAAAGGTTCAAAACATGTTTTTCAGCAGAAATAAACATGTTTCTGCAAGTTTGGTCAACCCCATGTAAGTTATGGGGCAGTAACAGTACACTTTCAAAACGTGTTTTTCAGCCCGAAATAAACACGTTTTTTTCAGACAACTGAATACCCATGTAGCAGCAAGGCTCAGAAGAGCCCACACACTCAGATCTTAACCCCAGTGTGCTGAAAGTGTCAAAACATGTTTTTCAGCAGAAATAAACATGTTTCTGCAAGTTTGGTCAACCCCATGTAAGTTATGGGGCAGTAACAGTACACTTTTTAAAACGTGTTTTTCAGCCCGAAATAAACGCGTTTTTTCAGACAACTGAATACCCATGTAGCAGCAAGGCTCAGAAGAGCCCACACACTCAGATCTTAACCCCAGTGTGCAGAAAGGGTCAAAACGTGTTTTTCAGCAGAAATAAACATGTTTCTGCAAGTTTGGTCAACCCATGTAAGTTATGGGGCAGTAACAGTACACTCTGCAAAACGTGTTTTACAGCCCGAAATAAACGCGTTTTTTCAGACAACTGAATCCCCATGTAGCAGCAAGGCTCAGAAGAGCCCACACACTCAGATCTTAACCCCAGTGTGCATAAAGGTTCAAAACATGTTTTTCAGCAGAAATAAACATGTTTCTGCAAGTTTGGTCAACCCCATGTAAGTTATGGGGCAGTAACAGTACACTTTTCAAAACGTGTTTTTCAGCCCGAAATAAACGCGTTTTTCAGACAACTGAATACCCATGTAGCAGCAAGGCTCAGAAGAGCCCACATACTCAGATCTTAACCCAGTGTGCTGAAAGTGTCAAAACATGATTTTCAGCAGAGATAAACATGTTTCTGCAAGTTTGGTCAACCCCATGTAAGTTTTATGGGGCAGTAACAGTACACTTTTCAAAACGTGTTTTTCAGCCCGAAATAAACGCGTTTTTTCAGACAACTGAATCCCCATGTAGCAGCAAGTCTCAGAAGAGCCCACACACTCAGATCTTAACCCCAGTGTGCAGAAAGGTTCAAAACATGTTTTTCAGCAGAAATAAACATGTTTCTGCAAGTTTGGTCAACCCCATGTAAGTTATGGGGCAGTAACAGTACACTTTTCAAAACGTGTTTTTCAGCCCGAAATAAACGCGTTTTTTCAGACAACTGAATACCCATGTAGCAGCAAGGCTCAGAAGAGCCCACACACTCAGATCTTAACCCCAGTGTGCTGAAAGTGTCAAAACATGTTTTTCAGCAGAAATAAACATGTTTCTGCAAGTTTGGTCAACCCCATGTAAGTTATGGGGCAGTAACAGTACACTTTTCAAAACGTGTTTTTCAGCCCGAAATAAACGCGTTTTTTCAGACAACTGAATCCCCATGTAGCAGCAAGGCTCAGAAGAGCCCACACACTCAGATCTTAACCCCAGTGTGCAGAAAGGTTCAAAACATGTTTTTCAGCAGAAATAAACATGTTTCTGCAAGTTTGGTCAACCCCATGTAAGTTATGGGGCAGTAACAGTACACTTTTCAAAACGTGTTTTTCAGCCCGAAATAAACGCGTTTTTTCAGACAACTGAATACCCATGTAGCAGCAAGGCTCAGAAGAGCCCACACACTCAGATCTTAACCCCAGTGTGCTGAAAGGTTCAAAACATGTTTTTCAGCAGAAATAAACATGTTTCTGCAAGTTTGGTCAACCCCATGTAAGTTATGGGGCAGTAACAGTACACTTTTCAAAACGTGTTTTTCAGCCCGAAATAAACGCGTTTTTTCAGACAACTGAATACCCATGTAGCAGCAAGGCTCAGAAGAGCCCACACACTCAGATCTTAACCCCAGTGTGCTGAAAGTGTCAAAACATGATTTTCAGCAGAAATAAACATGTTTCTGCAAGTTTGGTCAACCCCATGTAAGTTATGGGGCAGTAACAGTACACTTTTCAAAACGTGTTTTTCAGCCCGAAATAAACGCGTTTTTTCAGACAACTGAATACCCATGTAGCAGCAAGGCTCAGAAGAGCCCACACACTCAGATCTTAACCCCAGTGTGCAGAAAGGTTCAAAACATGTTTTTCAGCAGAAATAAACATGTTTCTGCAAGTTTGGTCAACCCCATGTAAGTTATGGGGCAGTAACAGTACACTTTTCAAAACGTGTTTTTCAGCCCGAAATAAACGCGTTTTTTCAGACAACTGAATCCCCATGTAGCAGCAAGGCTCAGAAGAGCCCACACACTCAGATCTTAACCCCAGTGTGCAGAAAGGTTCAAAACATGTTTTTCAGCAGAAATAAACATGTTTCTGCAAGTTTGGTCAACCCCATGTAAGTTATGGGGCAGTAACAGTACACTTTTCAAAACGTGTTTTTCAGCCCGAAATAAACACGTTTTTTCAGACAACTGAATACCCATGTAGCAGCAAGGCTCAGAAGAGCCCACACACTCAGATCTTAACCCCAGTGTGCTGAAAGTGTCAAAACATGTTTTTCAGCAGAAATAAACATGTTTCTGCAAGTTTGGTCAACCCCATGTAAGTTATGGGGCAGTAACAGTACACTTTTTAAAACGTGTTTTTCAGCCCGAAATAAACGCGTTTTTTCAGACAACTGAATACCCATGTAGCAGCAAGGCTCAGAAGAGCCCACACACTCAGATCTTAACCCCAGTGTGCAGAAAGGGTCAAAACGTGTTTTTCAGCAGAAATAAACATGTTTCTGCAAGTTTGGTCAACCCCATGTAAGTTATGGGGCAGTAACAGTACACTCTGCAAAACGTGTTTTACAGCCCGAAATAAACGCGTTTTTTCAGACAACTGAATCCCCATGTAGCAGCAAGGCTCAGAAGAGCCCACACACTCAGATCTTAACCCCAGTGTGCAGAAAGGTTCAAAACATGTTTTTCAGCAGAAATAAACATGTTTCTGCAAGTTTGGTCAACCCCATGTAAGTTATTTGGCAGTAACAGTACACTTTTCAAAACGTGTTTTTCAGCCCGAAATAAACGCGTTTTTTCAGACAACTGAATACCCATGTAGCAGCAAGGCTCAGAAGAGCCCACACACTCAGATCTTAACCCCAGTGTGCTGAAAGTGTCAAAACATGTTTTTCAGCAGAAATAAACATGTTTCTGCAAGTTTGGTCAACCCCATGTAAGTTATTGGGCAGTAACAGTACACTTTTCAAAACGTGTTTTTCAGCCCGAAATAAACGCGTTTTTTCAGACAACTGAATACCCATGTAGCAGCAAGGCTCAGAAGAGCCCACACACTCAGATCTTAACCCCAGTGTGCAGAAAGGTTCAAAACATGTTTTTCAGCAGAAATAAACATGTTTCTGCAAGTTTGGTCAACCCCATGTAAGTTATGGGGCAGTAACAGTACACTTTTCAAAACGTGTTTTTCAGCCCGAAATAAACGCGTTTTTTCAGACAACTGAATACCCATGTAGCAGCAAGGCTCAGAAGAGCCCACACACTCAGATCTTAACCCCAGTGTGCTGAAAGTGTCAAAACATGTTTTTCAGCAGAAATAAACATGTTTCTGCAAGTTTGGTCAACCCCATGTAAGTTATGGGGCAGTAACAGTACACTTTTCAAAACGTGTTTTTCAGCCCGAAATAAACGCGTTTTTTCAGACAACTGAATACCCATGTAGCAGCAAGGCTCAGAAGAGCCCACACACTCAGATCTTAACCCCAGTGTGCTGAAAGTGTCAAAACATGTTTTTCAGCAGAAATAAACATGTTTCTGCAAGTTTGGTCAACCCCATGTAAGTTATGGGGCAGTAACAGTACACTTTTTAAAACGTGTTTTTCAGCCCGAAATAAACGCGTTTTTTCAGACAACTGAATACCCATGTAGCAGCAAGGCTCAGAAGAGCCCACACACTCAGATCTTAACCCCAGTGTGCAGAAAGGGTCAAAACGTGTTTTTCAGCAGAAATAAACATGTTTCTGCAAGTTTGGTCAACCCCATGTAAGTTATGGGGCAGTAACAGTACACTCTGCAAAACGTGTTTTACAGCCCGAAATAAACGCGTTTTTTCAGACAACTGAATCCCCATGTAGCAGCAAGGCTCAGAAGAGCCCACACACTCAGATCTTAACCCCAGTGTGCATAAAGGTTCAAAACATGTTTTTCAGCAGAAATAAACATGTTTCTGCAAGTTTGGTCAACCCCATGTAAGTTATGGGGCAGTAACAGTACACTTTTCAAAACGTGTTTTTCAGCCCGAAATAAACGCGTTTTTTCAGACAACTGAATACCCATGTAGCAGCAAGGCTCAGAAGAGCCCACATACTCAGATCTTAACCCCAGTGTGCTGAAAGTGTCAAAACATGATTTTCAGCAGAGATAAACATGTTTCTGCAAGTTTGGTCAACCCCATGTAAGTTATGGGGCAGTAACAGTACACTTTTCAAAACGTGTTTTTCAGCCCGAAATAAACGCGTTTTTTCAGACAACTGAATCCCCATGTAGCAGCAAGTCTCAGAAGAGCCCACACACTCAGATCTTAACCCCAGTGTGCAGAAAGGTTCAAAACATGTTTTTCAGCAGAAATAAACATGTTTCTGCAAGTTTGGTCAACCCCATGTAAGTTATGGGGCAGTAACAGTACACTTTTCAAAACGTGTTTTTCAGCCCGAAATAAACGCGTTTTTTCAGACAACTGAATACCCATGTAGCAGCAAGGCTCAGAAGAGCCCACACACTCAGATCTTAACCCCAGTGTGCTGAAAGTGTCAAAACATGTTTTTCAGCAGAAATAAACATGTTTCTGCAAGTTTGGTCAACCCCATGTAAGTTATGGGGCAGTAACAGTACACTTTTCAAAACGTGTTTTTCAGCCCGAAATAAACGCGTTTTTTCAGACAACTGAATCCCCATGTAGCAGCAAGGCTCAGAAGAGCCCACACACTCAGATCTTAACCCCAGTGTGCAGAAAGGTTCAAAACATGTTTTTCAGCAGAAATAAACATGTTTCTGCAAGTTTGGTCAACCCCATGTAAGTTATGGGGCAGTAACAGTACACTTTTCAAAACGTGTTTTTCAGCCCGAAATAAACGCGTTTTTTCAGACAACTGAATACCCATGTAGCAGCAAGGCTCAGAAGAGCCCACACACTCAGATCTTAACCCCAGTGTGCTGAAAGGTTCAAAACATGTTTTTCAGCAGAAATAAACATGTTTCTGCAAGTTTGGTCAACCCCATGTAAGTTATGGGGCAGTAACAGTACACTTTTCAAAACGTGTTTTTCAGCCCGAAATAAACGCGTTTTTTCAGACAACTGAATACCCATGTAGCAGCAAGGCTCAGAAGAGCCCACACACTCAGATCTTAACCCCAGTGTGCTGAAAGTGTCAAAACATGATTTTCAGCAGAAATAAACATGTTTCTGCAAGTTTGGTCAACCCCATGTAAGTTATGGGGCAGTAACAGTACACTTTTCAAAACGTGTTTTTCAGCCCGAAATAAACGCGTTTTTTCAGACAACTGAATACCCATGTAGCAGCAAGGCTCAGAAGAGCCCACACACTCAGATCTTAACCCCAGTGTGCAGAAAGGTTCAAAACATGTTTTTCAGCAGAAATAAACATGTTTCTGCAAGTTTGGTCAACCCCATGTAAGTTATGGGGCAGTAACAGTACACTTTTCAAAACGTGTTTTTCAGCCCGAAATAAACGCGTTTTTTCAGACAACTGAATCCCCATGTAGCAGCAAGGCTCAGAAGAGCCCACACACTCAGATCTTAACCCCAGTGTGCAGAAAGGTTCAAAACATGTTTTTCAGCAGAAATAAACATGTTTCTGCAAGTTTGGTCAACCCCATGTAAGTTATGGGGCAGTAACAGTACACTTTTCAAAACGTGTTTTTCAGCCCGAAATAAACACGTTTTTTCAGACAACTGAATACCCATGTAGCAGCAAGGCTCAGAAGAGCCCACACACTCAGATCTTAACCCCAGTGTGCTGAAAGTGTCAAAACATGTTTTTCAGCAGAAATAAACATGTTTCTGCAAGTTTGGTCAACCCCATGTAAGTTATGGGGCAGTAACAGTACACTTTTTAAAACGTGTTTTTCAGCCCGAAATAAACGCGTTTTTTCAGACAACTGAATACCCATGTAGCAGCAAGGCTCAGAAGAGCCCACACACTCAGATCTTAACCCCAGTGTGCAGAAAGGGTCAAAACGTGTTTTTCAGCAGAAATAAACATGTTTCTGCAAGTTTGGTCAACCCCATGTAAGTTATGGGGCAGTAACAGTACACTCTGCAAAACGTGTTTTACAGCCCGAAATAAACGCGTTTTTTCAGACAACTGAATCCCCATGTAGCAGCAAGGCTCAGAAGAGCCCACACACTCAGATCTTAACCCCAGTGTGCAGAAAGGTTCAAAACATGTTTTTCAGCAGAAATAAACATGTTTCTGCAAGTTTGGTCAACCCCATGTAAGTTATTTGGCAGTAACAGTACACTTTTCAAAACGTGTTTTTCAGCCCGAAATAAACGCGTTTTTTCAGACAACTGAATACCCATGTAGCAGCAAGGCTCAGAAGAGCCCACACACTCAGATCTTAACCCCAGTGTGCTGAAAGTGTCAAAACATGTTTTTCAGCAGAAATAAACATGTTTCTGCAAGTTTGGTCAACCCCATGTAAGTTATTGGGCAGTAACAGTACACTTTTCAAAACGTGTTTTTCAGCCCGAAATAAACGCGTTTTTTCAGACAACTGAATACCCATGTAGCAGCAAGGCTCAGAAGAGCCCACACACTCAGATCTTAACCCCAGTGTGCAGAAAGGTTCAAAACATGTTTTTCAGCAGAAATAAACATGTTTCTGCAAGTTTGGTCAACCTCATGTAAGTTATGGGGCAGTAACAGTACACTTTTCAAAACGTGTTTTTCAGCCCGAAATAAACGCGTTTTTTCAGACAACTGAATACCCATGTAGCAGCAAGGCTCAGAAGAGCCCACACACTCAGATCTTAACCCCAGTGTGCTGAAAGTGTCAAAACATGTTTTTCAGCAGAAATAAACATGTTTCTGCAAGTTTGGTCAACCCCATGTAAGTTATGGGGCAGTAACAGTACACTTTTCAAAACGTGTTTTTCAGCCCGAAATAAACGCGTTTTTTCAGACAACTGAATCCCCATGTAGCAGCAAGGCTCAGAAGAGCCCACACACTCAGATCTTAACCCCAGTGTGCAGAAAGGTTCAAAACATGTTTTTCAGCAGAAATAAACATGTTTCTGCAAGTTTGGTCAACCCCATGTAAGTTATGGGGCAGTAACAGTACACTTTTCAAAACGTGTTTTTCAGCCCGAAATAAACGCGTTTTTTTCAGACAACTGAATACCCATGTAGCAGCAAGGCTCAGAAGAGCCCACACACTCAGATCTTAACCCCAGTGTGCTGAAAGTGTCAAAACATGTTTTTCAGCAGAAATAAACATGTTTCTGCAAGTTTGGTCAACCCCATGTAAGTTATGGGGCAGTAACAGTACACTTTTCAAAACGTGTTTTTCAGCCCGAAATAAACGCGTTTTTTCAGACAACTGAATACCCATGTAGCAGCAAGGCTCAGAAGAGCCCACACACTCAGATCTTAACCCCAGTGTGCTGAAAGTGTCAAAACATGTTTTTCAGCAGAAATAAACATGTTTCTGCAAGTTTGGTCAACCCCATGTAAGTTATGGGGCAGTAACAGTACACTTTTCAAAACGTGTTTTTCAGCCCGAAATAAACGCGTTTTTTCAGACAACTGAATCCCCATGTAGCAGCAAGGCTCAGAAGAGCCCACACACTCAGATCTTAACCCCAGTGTGCAGAAAGGTTCAAAACATGTTTTTTAGCAGAAATAAACATGTTTCTGCAAGTTTGGTCAACCCCATGTAAGTTATGGGGCAGTAACAGTACACTTTTCAAAACGTGTTTTTCAGCCCGAAATAAACACGTTTTTTCAGACAACTGAATACCCATGTAGCAGCAAGGCTCAGAAGAGCCCACACACTCAGATCTTAACCCCAGTGTGCTGAAAGTGTCAAAACATGTTTTTCAGCAGAAATAAACATGTTTCTGCAAGTTTGGTCAACCCCATGTAAGTTATGGGGCAGTAACAGTACACTTTTCAAAACGTGTTTTTCAGCCCGAAATAAACGCGTTTTTTCAGACAACTGAATACCCATGTAGCAGCAAGGCTCAGAAGAGCCCACACACTCAGATCTTAACCCCAGTGTGCAGAAAGGGTCAAAACGTGTTTTTCAGCAGAAATAAACATGTTTCTGCAAGTTTGGTCAACCCCATGTAAGTTATGGGGCAGTAACAGTACACTCTGCAAAACGTGTTTTACAGCCCGAAATAAACGCGTTTTTTCAGACAACTGAATCCCCATGTAGCAGCAAGGCTCAGAAGAGCCCACACACTCAGATCTTAACCCCAGTGTGCAGAAAGGTTCAAAACATGTTTTTCAGCAGAAATAAACATGTTTCTGCAAGTTTGGTCAACCCCATGTAAGTTATGGGGCAGTAACAGTACACTTTTCAAAACGTGTTTTTCCAGCCCGAAATAAACGCGTTTTTCAGACAACTGAATACCCATGTAGCAGCAAGGCTCAGAAGAGCCCACACACTCAGATCTTAACCCCAGTGTGCTGAAAGTGTCAAAACATGTTTTTCAGCAGAAATAAACATGTTTTCTGCAAGTTTGGTCAACCCCATGTAAGTTATGGGGCAGTAACAGTACACTTTTCAAAACGTGTTTTTCAGCCCGAATTAACGCGTTTTTTCAGACAACTGAATACCCATGTAGCAGCAAGGCTCAGAAGAGCCCACACACTCAGATCTTAACCCCAGTGTGCTGAAAGTGTCAAAACATGATTTTCAGCAGAAATAAACATGTTTCTGCAAGTTTGGTCAACCCCATGTAAGTTATGGGGCAGTAACAGTACACTTTCAAAACGTGTTTTTCAGCCCGAAATAAACGCGTTTTTTCAGACAACTGAATCCCCATGTAGCAGCAAGTCTCAGAAGAGCCCACACACTCAGATCTTAACCCCAGTGTGCAGAAAGGTTCAAAACATGTTTTTCAGCAGAAATAAACATGTTTCTGCAAGTTTGGTCAACCCCATGTAAGTTATGGGGCAGTAACAGTACACTTTTCAAAACGTGTTTTTCAGCCCGAAATAACGCGTTTTTTCAGACAACTGAATCCCCATGTAGCAGCAAGGGCTCAGAAGAGCCCACACACTCAGATCTTAACCCCAGTGTGCAGAAAGGTTCAAAACATGTTTTTCAGCAGAAATAAACATGTTTCTGCAAGTTTGGTCAACCCCATGTAAGTTATGGGGCAGTAACAGTACACTTTTCAAACGTGTTTTTCAGCCCGAAATAAACACGTTTTTTCAGACAACTGAATACCCATGTAGCAGCAAGGCTCAGAAGAGCCCACACACTCAGATCTTAACCCCAGTGTGCTGAAAGTGTCAAAACATGTTTTTCAGCAGAAATAAACATGTTTCTGCAAGTTTGGTCAACCCCATGTAAGTTATGGGGCAGTAACAGTACACTTTTCAAAACGTGTTTTTCAGCCCGAAATAAACGCGTTTTTTCAGACAACTGAATACCCATGTAGCAGCAAGGCTCAGAAGAGCCCACACACTCAGATCTTAACCCCAGTGTGCAGAAAGGGTCAAAACGTGTTTTTCAGCAGAAATAAACATGTTTCTGCAAGTTTGGTCAACCCCATGTAAGTTATGGGGCAGTAACAGTACACTCTGCAAAACGTGTTTTACAGCCCGAAATAACGCGTTTTTTCAGACAACTGAATCCCCATGTAGCAGCAAGGCTCAGAAGAGCCCACACACTCAGATCTTAACCCCAGTGTGCAGAAAGGTTCAAAACATGTTTTTCAGCAGAAATAAACATGTTTCTGCAAGTTTGGTCAACCCCATGTAAGTTATGGGGCAGTAACAGTACACTTTTCAAAACGTGTTTTTCAGCCCGAAATAAACGCGTTTTTTCAGACAACTGAATACCCATGTAGCAGCAAGGCTCAGAAGAGCCCACACACTCAGATCTTAACCCCAGTGTGCTGAAAGTGTCAAAAACATGTTTTTCAGCAGAAATAAACATGTTTCTGCAAGTTTGGTCAACCCCATGTAAGTTATGGGGCAGTAACAGTACACTTTTCAAAACGTGTGTTTCAGCCCGAAATAAACGCGTTTTTTTCAGACAACTGAAAACCCATGTAGCAGCAAGGCTCAGAAGAGCCCACACACTCAGATCTTAACCCCAGTGTGCTGAAAGTGTCAAAACATGATTTTCAGCAGAAATAAACATGTTTCTGCAAGTTTGGTCAACCCCATGTAAGTTATGGGGCAGTAACAGTACACTTTTCAAAACGTGTTTTTCAGCCCGAAATAAACGCGTTTTTTCAGACAACTGAATCCCCATGTAGCAGCAAGTCTCAGAAGAGCCCACACACTCAGATCTTAACCCCAGTGTGCAGAAAGGTTCAAAACATGTTTTTCAGCAGAAATAAACATGTTTCTGCAAGTTTGGTCAACCCCATGTAAGTTATGGGGCAGTAACAGTACACTTTTCAAAACGTGTTTTTCAGCCCGAAATAAACGCGTTTTTTCAGACAACTGAATACCCATGTAGCAGCAAGGCTCAGAAGAGCCCACACACTCAGATCTTAACCCCATTGTGCTGAAAGTGTCAAAACATGTTTTTCAGCAGAAATAAACATGTTTCTGCAAGTTTGGTCAACCCCATGTAAGTTATGGGGCAGTAACAGTACACTTTTCAAAACGTGTTTTTCAGCCCGAAATAAACGCGTTTTTTCAGACAACTGAATCCCCATGTAGCAGCAAGGCTCAGAAGAGCCCACACACTCAGATCTTAACCCCAGTGTGCAGAAAGGTTCAAAACATGTTTTTCAGCAGAAATAAACATGTTTCTGCAAGTTTGGTCAACCCCATGTAAGTTATGGGGCAGTAACAGTACACTTTTCAAAACGTGTTTTTCAGCCCGAAATAAACGCGTTTTTTCAGACAACTGAATCCCCATGTAGCAGCAAGGCTCAGAAGAGCCCACACACTCAGATCTTAACCCCAGTGTGCAGAAAGGTTCAAAACATGTTTTTCAGCAGAAATAAACATGTTTCTGCAAGTTTGGTCAACCCCATGTAAGTTATGGGGCAGTAACAGTACACTTTTCAAAACGTGTTTTTCAGCCCGAAATAAACGCGTTTTTTCAGACAACTGAATACCCATGTAGCAGCAAGGCTCAGAAGAGCCCACACACTCAGATCTTAACCCCAGTGTGCTGAAAGTGTCAAAACATGATTTTCAGCAGAAATAAACATGTTTCTGCAAGTTTGGTCAACCCCATGTAAGTTATGGGGCAGTAACAGTACACTTTTCAAAACGTGTTTTTCAGCCCGAAATAAACGCGTTTTTTCAGACAACTGAATCCCCATGTAGCAGCAAGTCTCAGAAGAGCCCACACACTCAGATCTTAACCCCAGTGTGCAGAAAGGTTCAAAACATGTTTTTCAGCAGAAATAAACATGTTTCTGCAAGTTTGGTCAACCCCATGTAAGTTATGGGGCAGTAACAGTACACTTTTCAAAACGTGTTTTTCAGCCCGAAATAAACGCGTTTTTTCAGACAACTGAATCCCCATGTAGCAGCAAGGCTCAGAAGAGCCCACACACTCAGATCTTAACCCCAGTGTGCAGAAAGGTTCAAAACATGTTTTTCAGCAGAAATAAACATGTTTCTGCAAGTTTGGTCAACCCCATGTAAGTTATGGGGCAGTAACAGTACACTTTTCAAAACGTGTTTTTCAGCCCGAAATAAACGCGTTTTTTCAGACAACTGAATCCCCATGTAGCAGCAAGGCTCAGAAGAGCCCACACACTCAGATCTTAACCCCAGTGTGCAGAAAGGTTCAAAACATGTTTTTCAGCAGAAATAAACATGTTTCTGCAAGTTTGGTCAACCCCATGTAAGTTATGGGGCAGTAACAGTACACTTTTCAAAACGTGTTTTTCAGCCCGAAATAAACACGTTTTTTCAGACAACTGAATACCCATGTAGCAGCAAGGCTCAGAAGAGCCCACACACTCAGATCTTAACCCCAGTGTGCTGAAAGTGTCAAAACATGATTTTCAGCAGAGATAAACATGTTTCTGCAAGTTTGGTCAACCCCATGTAAGTTATGGGGCAGTAACAGTACACTTTTCAAAACGTGTTTTTCAGCCCGAAATAAACGCGTTTTTTCAGACAACTGAATCCCCATGTAGCAGCAAGGCTCAGAAGAGCCCACACACTCAGATCTTAACCCCAGTGTGCAGAAAGGTTCAAAACATGTTTTTCAGCAGAAATAAACATGTTTCTGCAAGTTTGGTCAACCCCATGTAAGTTATGGGGCAGTAACAGTACACTTTTCAAAACGTGTTTTTCAGCCCGAAATAAACGCGTTTTTTCAGACAACTGAATACCCATGTAGCAGCAAGGCTCAGAAGAGCCCACACACTCAGATCTCAACCCCAGTGTGCTGAAAGTGTCAAAACATGTTTTTCAGCAGAAATAAACATGTTTCTGCAAGTTTGGTCAACCCCATGTAAGTTATGGGGCAGTAACAGTACACTTTTCAAAACGTGTTTTTCAGCCCGAAATAAACGCGTTTTTTCAGACAACTGAATACCCATGTAGCAGCAAGGCTCAGAAGAGCCCACACACTCAGATCTTAACCCCAGTGTGCTGAAAGTGTCAAAACATGATTTTCAGCAGAAATAAACATGATTCTGCAAGTTTGGTCAACCCCATGTAAGTTATGGGGCAGTAACAGTACACTTTTCAAAACGTGTTTTTCAGCCCGAAATAAACGCGTTTTTTCAGACAACTGAATACCCATGTAGCAGCAAGGCTCAGAAGAGCCCACACACTCAGATCTTAACCCCAGTGTGCAGAAAGGTTCAAAACATGTTTTTCAGCAGAAATAAACATGTTTCTGCAAGTTTGGTCAACCCCATGTAAGTTATGGGGCAGTAACAGTACACTTTTCAAAACGTGTTTTTCAGCCCGAAATAAACGCGTTTTTTCAGACAACTGAATCCCCATGTAGCAGCAAGGCTCAGAAGAGCCCACACACTCAGATCTTAACCCCAGTGTGCAGAAAGGTTCAAAACATGTTTTTCAGCAGAAATAAACATGTTTCTGCAAGTTTGGTCAACCCCATGTAAGTTATGGGGCAGTAACAGTACACTTTTCAAAACGTGTTTTTCAGCCCGAAATAAACACGTTTTTTCAGACAACTGAATACCCATGTAGCAGCAAGGCTCAGAAGAGCCCACACACTCAGATCTTAACCCCAGTGTGCTGAAAGTGTCAAAACATGTTTTTCAGCAGAAATAAACATGTTTCTGCAAGTTTGGTCAACCCCATGTAAGTTATGGGGCAGTAACAGTACACTTTTCAAAACGTGTTTTTCAGCCCGAAATAAACGCGTTTTTTCAGACAACTGAATACCCATGTAGCAGCAAGGCTCAGAAGAGCCCACACACTCAGATCTTAACCCCAGTGTGCAGAAAGGGTCAAAACGTGTTTTTCAGCAGAAATAAACATGTTTCTGCAAGTTTGGTCAACCCCATGTAAGTTATGGGGCAGTAACAGTACACTCTGCAAAACGTGTTTTACAGCCCGAAATAAACGCGTTTTTTCAGACAACTGAATCCCCATGTAGCAGCAAGGCTCAGAAGAGCCCACACACTCAGATCTTAACCCCAGTGTGCAGAAAGGTTCAAAACATGTTTTTCAGCAGAAATAAACATGTTTCTGCAAGTTTGGTCAACCCCATGTAAGTTATGGGGCAGTAACAGTACACTTTTCAAAACGTGTTTTTCAGCCCGAAATAAACGCGTTTTTTCAGACAACTGAATACCCATGTAGCAGCAAGGCTCAGAAAATCCCACACACTCAGATCTTAACCCCAGTGTGCTGAAAGTGTCAAAACATGTTTTTCAGCAGAAATAAACATGTTTCTGCAAGTTTGGTCAACCCCATGTAAGTTATTGGGCAGTAACAGTACACTTTTCAAAACGTGTTTTTCAGCCCGAAATAAACGCGTTTTTTCAGACAACTGAATACCCATGTAGCAGCAAGGCTCAGAAGAGCTCACACACTCAGATCTTAACCCCAGTGTGCAGAAAGGTTCAAAACATGTTTTTCAGCAGAAATAAACATGTTTCTGCAAGTTTGGTCAACCCCATGTAAGTTATGGGGCAGTAACAGTACACTTTTCAAAACGTGTTTTTCAGCCCGAAATAAACGCGTTTTTTCAGACAACTGAATACCCATGTAGCAGCAAGGCTCAGAAGAGCCCACACACTCAGATCTTAACCCCAGTGTGCTGAAAGTGTCAAAACATGTTTTTCAGCAGAAATAAACATGTTTCTGCAAGTTTGGTCAACCCCATGTAAGTTATGGGGCAGTAACAGTACACTTTTCAAAACGTGTTTTTCAGCCCGAAATAAACGCGTTTTTTCAGACAACTGAATCCCCATGTAGCAGCAAGGCTCAGAAGAGCCCACACACTCAGATCTTAACCCCAGTGTGCAGAAAGGTTCAAAACATGTTTTTCAGCAGAAATAAACATGTTTCTGCAAGTTTGGTCAACCCCATGTAAGTTATGGGGCAGTAACAGTACACTTTTCAAAACGTGTTTTTCAGCCCGAAATAAACGCGTTTTTTCAGACAACTGAATACCCATGTAGCAGCAAGGCTCAGAAGAGCCCACACACTCAGATCTTAACCCCAGTGTGCTGAAAGTGTCAAAACATGTTTTTCAGCAGAAATAAACATGTTTCTGCAAGTTTGGTCAACCCCATGTAAGTTATGGGGCAGTAACAGTACACTTTTCAAAACGTGTTTTTCAGCCCGAAATAAACGCGTTTTTTCAGACAACTGAATACCCATGTAGCAGCAAGGCTCAGAAGAGCCCACACACTCAGATCTTAACCCCAGTGTGCTGAAAGTGTCAAAACATGTTTTTCAGCAGAAATAAACATGTTTCTGCAAGTTTGGTCAACCCCATGTAAGTTATGGGGCAGTAACAGTACACTTTTCAAAACGTGTTTTTCAGCCCGAAATAAACGCGTTTTTTCAGACAACTGAATCCCCATGTAGCAGCAAGGCTCAGAAGAGCCCACACACTCAGATCTTAACCCCAGTGTGCAGAAAGGTTCAAAACATGTTTTTCAGCAGAAATAAACATGTTTCTGCAAGTTTGGTCAACCCCATGTAAGTTATGGGGCAGTAACAGTACACTTTTCAAAACGTGTTTTTCAGCCCGAAATAAACACGTTTTTTCAGACAACTGAATACCCATGTAGCAGCAAGGCTCAGAAGAGCCCACACACTCAGATCTTAACCCCAGTGTGCTGAAAGTGTCAAAACATGTTTTTCAGCAGAAATAAACATGTTTCTGCAAGTTTGGTCAACCCCATGTAAGTTATGGGGCAGTAACAGTACACTTTTCAAAACGTGTTTTTCAGCCCGAAATAAACGCGTTTTTTCAGACAACTGAATACCCATGTAGCAGCAAGGCTCAGAAGAGCCCACACACTCAGATCTTAACCCCAGTGTGCAGAAAGGGTCAAAACGTGTTTTTCAGCAGAAATAAACATGTTTCTGCAAGTTTGGTCAACCCCATGTAAGTTATGGGGCAGTAACAGTACACTCTGCAAAACGTGTTTTACAGCCCGAAATAAACGCGTTTTTTCAGACAACTGAATCCCCATGTAGCAGCAAGGCTCAGAAGAGCCCACACACTCAGATCTTAACCCCAGTGTGCAGAAAGGTTCAAAACATGTTTTTCAGCAGAAATAAACATGTTTCTGCAAGTTTGGTCAACCCCATGTAAGTTATGGGGCAGTAACAGTACACTTTTCAAAACGTGTTTTTCAGCCCGAAATAAACGCGTTTTTTCAGACAACTGAATCCCCATGTAGCAGCAAGGCTCAGAAGAGCCCACACACTCAGATCTTAACCCCAGTGTGCTGAAAGTGTCAAAACATGTTTTTCAGCAGAAATAAACATGTTTCTGCAAGTTTGGTCAACCCCATGTAAGTTATGGGGCAGTAACAGTACACTTTTCAAAACGTGTTTTTCAGCCCGAAATAAACGCGTTTTTTCAGACAACTGAATCCCCATGTAGCAGCAAGGCTCAGAAGAGCCCACACACTCAGATCTTTACCCCAGTGTGCTGAAAGTGTCAAAACATGATTTTCAGCAGAAATAAACATGTTTCTGCAAGTTTGGTCAACCCCATGTAAGTTATGGGGCAGTAACAGTACACTTTTCAAAACGTGTTTTTCAGCCCGAAATAAACGCGTTTTTTCAGACAACTGAATCCCCATGTAGCACCAAGTCTCAGAAGAGCCCACACACTCAGATCTTAACCCCAGTGTGCAGAAAGGTTCAAAACATGTTTTTCAGCAGAAATAAACATGTTTCTGCAAGTTTGGTCAACCCCATGTAAGTTATGGGGCAGTAACAGTACACTTTTCAAAACGTGTTTTTCAGCCCGAAATAAACGCGTTTTTTCAGACAACTGAATCCCCATGTAGCAGCAAGGCTCAGAAGAGCCCACACACTCAGATCTTAACCCCAGTGTGCAGAAAGGTTCAAAACATGTTTTTCAGCAGAAATAAACATGTTTCTGCAAGTTTGGTCAACCCCATGTAAGTTATGGGACAGTAACAGTACACTTTTCAAAACGTGTTTTTCAGCCCGAAATAAACACGTTTTTTCAGACAACTGAATACCCATGTAGCAGCAAGGCTCAGAAGAGCCCACACACTCAGATCTTAACCCCAGTGTGCTGAAAGTGTCAAAACATGTTTTTCAGCAGAAATAAACATGTTTCTGCAAGTTTGGTCAACCCCATGTAAGTTATGGGGCAGTAACAGTACACTTTTCAAAACGTGTTTTTCAGCCCGAAATAAACGCGTTTTTTCAGACAACTGAATACCCATGTAGCAGCAAGGCTCAGAAGAGCCCACACACTCAGATCTTAACCCCAGTGTGCAGAAAGGGTCAAAACGTGTTTTTCAGCAGAAATAAACATGTTTCTGCAAGTTTGGTCAACCCCATGTAAGTTATGGGGCAGTAACAGTACACTCTGCAAAACGTGTTTTACAGCCCGAAATAAACGCGTTTTTTCAGACAACTGAATCCCCATGTAGCAGCAAGGCTCAGAAGAGCCCACACACTCAGATCTTAACCCCAGTGTGCAGAAAGGTTCAAAACATGTTTTTCAGCAGAAATAAACATGTTTCTGCAAGTTTGGTCAACCCCATGTAAGTTATGGGGCAGTAACAGTACACTTTTCAAAACGTGTTTTTCAGCCCGAAATAAACGCGTTTTTTCAGACAACTGAATACCCATGTAGCAGCAAGGCTCAGAAGAGCCCACACACTCAGATCTTAACCCCAGTGTGCTGAAAGTGTCAAAACATGTTTTTCAGCAGAAATAAACATGTTTCTGCAAGTTTGGTCAACCCCATGTAAGTTATGGGGCAGTAACAGTACACTTTTCAAAACGTGTTTTTCAGCCCGAAATAAACGCGTTTTTTCAGACAACTGAATACCCATGTAGCAGCAAGGCTCAGAAGAGCCCACACACTCAGATCTTAACCCCAGTGTGCTGAAAGTGTCAAAACATGATTTTCAGCAGAAATAAACATGTTTCTGCAAGTTTGGTCAACCCCATGTAAGTTATGGGGCAGTAACAGTACACTTTTCAAAACGTGTTTTTCAGCCCGAAATAAACGCGTTTTTTCAGACAACTGAATCCCCATGTAGCAGCAAGTCTCAGAAGAGCCCACACACTCAGATCTTAACCCCAGTGTGCAGAAAGGTTCAAAACATGTTTTTCAGCAGAAATAAACATGTTTCTGCAAGTTTGGTCAACCCCATGTAAGTTATGGGGCAGTAACAGTACACTTTTCAAAACGTGTTTTTCAGCCGAAATAAACGCGTTTTTTCAGACAACTGAATACACATGTAGCAGCAAGGCTCAGAAGAGCCCACACACTCAGATCTTAACCCCAGTGTGCTGAAAGTGTCAAAACATGTTTTTCAGCAGAAATAAACATGTTTCTGCAAGTTTGGTCAACCCCATGTAAGTTATGGGGCAGTAACAGTACACTTTTCAAAACGTGTTTTTCAGCCCGAAATAAACGCGTTTTTTCAGACAACTGAATCCCCATGTAGCAGCAAGGCTCAGAAGAGCCCACACACTCAGATCTTAACCCCAGTGTGCAGAAAGGTTCAAAACATGTTTTTCAGCAGAAATAAACATGTTTCTGCAAGTTTGGTCAACCCCATGTAAGTTATGGGGCAGTAACAGTACACTTTTCAAAACGTGTTTTTCAGCCCGAAATAAACGCGTTTTTTCAGACAACTGAATACCCATGTAGCAGCAAGGCTCAGAAGAGCCCACACACTCAGATCTTAACCCCAGTGTGCTGAAAGTGTCAAAACATGTTTTTCAGCAGAAATAAACATGTTTCTGCAAGTTTGGTCAACCCCATGTAAGTTATGGGGCAGTAACAGTACACTTTTCAAAACGTGTTTTTCAGCCCGAAATAAACACGTTTTTTCAGACAACTGAATACCCATGTAGCAGCAAGGCTCAGAAGAGCCCACACACTCAGATCTTAACCCCAGTGTGCTGAAAGTGTCAAAACATGTTTTTCAGCAGAAATAAACATGTTTCTGCAAGTTTGGTCAACCCCATGTAAGTTATGGGGCAGTAACAGTACACTTTTCAAAACGTGTTTTTCAGCCCGAAATAAACGCGTTTTTTCAGACAACTGAATACCCATGTAGCAGCAAGGCTCAGAAGAGCCCACACACTCAGATCTTAACCCCAGTGTGCAGAAAGGGTCAAAACGTGTTTTTCAGCAGAAATAAACATGTTTCTGCAAGTTTGGTCAACCCCATGTAAGTTATGGGGCAGTAACAGTACACTCTGCAAAACGTGTTTTACAGCCCGAAATAAACGCGTTTTTTCAGACAACTGAATCCCCCTGTAGCAGCAAGGCTCAGAAGAGCCCACACACTCAGATCTTAACCCCAGTGTGCAGAAAGGTTCAAAACATGTTTTTCAGCAGAAATAAACATGTTTCTGCAAGTTTGGTCAACCCCATGTAAGTTATGGGGCAGTAACAGTACACTTTTCAAAACGTGTTTTTCAGCCCGAAATAAACGCGTTTTTTCAGACAACTGAATACCCATGTAGCAGCAAGGCTCAGAAGAGCCCACACACTCAGATCTTAACCCCAGTGTGCTGAAAGTGTCAAAACATGTTTTTCAGCAGAAATAAACATGTTTCTGCAAGTTTGGTCAACCCCATGTAAGTTATGGGGCAGTAACAGTACACTTTTCAAAACGTGTTTTTCAGCCCGAAATAAACGCGTTTTTTCAGACAACTGAATACCCATGTAGCAGCAAGGCTCAGAAGAGCCCACACACTCAGATCTTAACCCCAGTGTGCAGAAAGGGTCAAAACGTGTTTTTCAGCAAAAATAAACATGTTTCTGCAAGTTTGGTCAACCCCATGTAAGTTATGGGGCAGTAACAGTACACTCTGCAAAACGTGTTTTTCAGCCCGAAATAAACGCGTTTTTTCAGACAACTGAATCCCCATGTAGCAGCAAGGCTCAGAAGAGCCCACACACTCAGATCTTAACCCCAGTGTGCAGAAAGGTTCAAAACATGTTTTTCAGCAGAAATAAACATGTTTCTGCAAGTTTGGTCAACCCCATGTAAGTTATGGGGCAGTAACAGTACACTTTTCAAAACGTGTTTTTCAGCCCGAAATAAACGCGTTTTTTCAGACAACTGAATACCCATGTAGCAGCAAGGCTCAGAAGAGCCCACACACTCAGATCTTAACCCCAGTGTGCTGAAAGTGTCAAAACATGTTTTTCAGCAGAAATAAACATGTTTCTGCAAGTTTGGTCAACCCCATGTAAGTTATGGGGCAGTAACAGTACACTTTTCAAAACGTGTTTTTCAGCCCGAAATAAACGCGTTTTTTCAGACAACTGAATCCCCATGTAGCAGCAAGGCTCAGAAGAGCCCACACACTCAGATCTTAACCCCAGTGTGCAGAAAGGTTCAAAACATGTTTTTCAGCAGAAATAAACATGTTTCTGCAAGTTTGGTCAACCCCATGTAAGTTATGGGGCAGTAACAGTACACTTTTCAAAACGTGTTTTTCAGCCCGAAATAAACGCGTTTTTTCAGACAACTGAATCCCCATGTAGCAGCAAGGCTCAGAAGAGCCCACACACTCAGATCTTAACCCCAGTGTGCAGAAAGGTTCAAAACATGTTTTTCAGCAGAAATAAACATGTTTCTGCAAGTTTGGTCAACCCCATGTAAGTTATGGGGCAGTAACAGTACACTTTTCAAAACGTGTTTTTCAGCCCGAAATAAACACGTTTTTTCAGACAACTGAATACCCATGTAGCAGCAAGGCTCAGAAGAGCCCACACACTCAGATCTTAACCCCAGTGTGCTGAAAGTGTCAAAACATGTTTTTCAGCAGAAATAAACATGTTTCTGCAAGTTTGGTCAACCCCATGTAAGTTATGGGGCAGTAACAGTACACTTTTCAAAACGTGTTTTTCAGCCCGAAATAAACGCGTTTTTTCAGACAACTGAATACCCATGTAGCAGCAAGGCTCAGAAGAGCCCACACACTCAGATCTTAACCCCAGTGTGCAGAAAGGGTCAAAACGTGTTTTTCAGCAGAAATAAACATGTTTCTGCAAGTTTGGTCAACCCCATGTAAGTTATGGGGCAGTAACAGTACACTCTGCAAAACGTGTTTTTCAGCCCGAAATAAACGCGTTTTTTCAGACAACTGAATCCCCATGTAGCAGCAAGGCTCAGAAGAGCCCACACACTCAGATCTTAACCCCAGTGTGCTGAAAGTGTCAAAACATGTTTTTCAGCAGAAATAAACATGTTTCTGCAAGTTTGGTCAACCCCATGTAAGTTATGGGGCAGTAACAGTACACTTTTCAAAACGTGTTTTTCAGCCCGAAATAAACGCGTTTTTTCAGACAACTGAATACCCATGTAGCAGCAAGGCTCAGAAGAGCCCACACACTCAGATCTTAACCCCAGTGTGCTGAAAGTGTCAAAACATGTTTTTCAGCAGAAATAAACATGTTTCTGCAAGTTTGGTCAACCCCATGTAAGTTATGGGGCAGTAACAGTACACTTTTCAAAACGTGTTTTTCAGCCCGAAATAAACGCGTTTTTTCAGACAACTGAATACCCATGTAGCAGCAAGGCTCAGAAGAGCCCACACACTCAGATCTTAACCCCAGTTTGCTGAAAGTGTCAAAACATGTTTTTCAGCAGAAATAAACATGTTTCTGCAAGTTTGGTCAACCCCATGTAAGTTATGGGGCAGTAACAGTACACTTTTCAAAACGTGTTTTTCAGCCCGAAATAAACGCGTTTTTTCAGACAACTGAATCCCCATGTAGCAGCAAGGCTCAGAAGAGCCCACACACTCAGATCTTAACCCCAGTGTGCAGAAAGGTTCAAAACATGTTTTTCAGCAGAAATAAACATGTTTCTGCAAGTTTGGTCAACCCCATGTAAGTTATGGGGCAGTAACAGTACACTTTTCAAAACGTGTTTTTCAGCCCGAAATAAACGCGTTTTTTCAGACAACTGAATACCCATGTAGCAGCAAGGCTCAGAAGAGCCCACACACTCAGATCTTAACCCCAGTGTGCTGAAAGTGTCAAAACATGTTTTTCAGCAGAAATAAACATGTTTCTGCAAGTTTGGTCAACCCCATGTAAGTTATGGGGCAGTAACAGTACACTTTTCAAAACGTGTTTTTCAGCCCGAAATAAACGCGTTTTTTCAGACAACTGAATACCCATGTAGCAGCAAGGCTCAGAAGAGCCCACACACTCAGATCTTAACCCCAGTGTGCTGAAAGTGTCAAAACATGTTTTTCAGCAGAAATAAACATGTTTCTGCAAGTTTGGTCAACCCCATGTAAGTTATGGGGCAGTAACTGTACACTTTTCAAAACGTGTTTTTCAGCCCGAAATAAACGCGTTTTTTCAGACAACTGAATACCCATGTAGCAGCAAGGCTCAGAAGAGCCCACACACTCAGATCTTAACCCCAGTGTGCAGAAAGGTTCAAAACATGTTTATCAGCAGAAATAAACATGTCTCTGCAAGTTTGGTCAACCCCATGTAAGTTATGGGGCAGTAACAGTACACTTTTCAAAACGTGTTTTTCAGCCCGAAATAAACGCGTTTTTTCAGACAACTGAATCCCCATGTAGCAGCAAGGCTCAGAAGAGCCCACACACTCAGATCTTAACCCCAGTGTGCAGAAAGGTTCAAAACATGTTTTTCAGCAGAAATAAACATGTTTCTGCAAGTTTGGTCAACCCCATGTAAGTTATGGGGCAGTAACAGTACACTTTTCAAAACGTGTTTTTCAGCCCGAAATAAACGCGTTTTTTCAGACAACTGAATACCCATGTAGCAGCAAGGCTCAGAAGAGCCCACACACTCAGATCTTAACCCCAGTGTGCTGAAAGTGTCAAAACATGTTTTTCAGCAGAAATAAACATGTTTCTGCAAGTTTGGTCAACCCCATGTAAGTTATGGGGCAGTAACAGTACACTTTTCAAAACGTGTTTTTCAGCCCGAAATAAACGCGTTTTTTCAGACAACTGAATACCCATGTAGCAGCAAGGCTCAGAAGAGCCCACACACTCAGATCTTAACCCCAGTGTGCAGAAAGGGTCAAAACGTGTTTTTCAGCAAAAATAAACATGTTTCTGCAAGTTTGGTCAACCCCATGTAAGTTATGGGGCAGTAACAGTACACTCTGCAAAACGTGTTTTTCAGCCCGAAATAAACGCGTTTTTTCAGACAACTGAATCCCCATGTAGCAGCAAGGCTCAGAAGAGCCCACACACTCAGATCTTAACCCCAGTGTGCAGAAAGGTTCAAAACATGTTTTTCAGCAGAAATAAACATGTTTCTGCAAGTTTGGTCAACCCCATGTAAGTTATGGGGCAGTAACAGTACACTTTTCAAAACGTGTTTTTCAGCCCGAAATAAACGCGTTTTTTCAGACAACTGAATACCCATGTAGCAGCAAGGCTCAGAAGAGCCCACACACTCAGATCTTAACCCCAGTGTGCTGAAAGTGTCAAAACATGTTTTTCAGCAGAAATAAACATGTTTCTGCAAGTTTGGTCAACCCCATGTAAGTTATGGGGCAGTAACAGTACACTTTTCAAAACGTGTTTTTCAGCCCGAAATAAACGCGTTTTTTCAGACAACTGAATCCCCATGTAGCAGCAAGGCTCAGAAGAGCCCACACACTCAGATCTTAACCCCAGTGTGCAGAAAGGTTCAAAACATGTTTTTCAGCAGAAATAAACATGTTTCTGCAAGTTTGGTCAACCCCATGTAAGTTATGGGGCAGTAACAGTACACTTTTCAAAACGTGTTTTTCAGCCCGAAATAAACGCGTTTTTTCAGACAACTGAATCCCCATGTAGCAGCAAGGCTCAGAAGAGCCCACACACTCAGATCTTAACCCCAGTGTGCAGAAAGGTTCAAAACATGTTTTTCAGCAGAAATAAACATGTTTCTGCAAGTTTGGTCAACCCCATGTAAGTTATGGGGCAGTAACAGTACACTTTTCAAAACGTGTTTTTCAGCCCGAAATAAACACGTTTTTTCAGACAACTGAATACCCATGTAGCAGCAAGGCTCAGAAGAGCCCACACACTCAGATCTTAACCCCAGTGTGCTGAAAGTGTCAAAACATGTTTTTCAGCAGAAATAAACATGTTTCTGCAAGTTTGGTCAACCCCATGTAAGTTATGGGGCAGTAACAGTACACTTTTCAAAACGTGTTTTTCAGCCCGAAATAAACGCGTTTTTTCAGACAACTGAATACCCATGTAGCAGCAAGGCTCAGAAGAGCCCACACACTCAGATCTTAACCCCAGTGTGCAGAAAGGGTCAAAACGTGTTTTTCAGCAGAAATAAACATGTTTCTGCAAGTTTGGTCAACCCCATGTAAGTTATGGGGCAGTAACAGTACACTCTGCAAAACGTGTTTTTCAGCCCGAAATAAACGCGTTTTTTCAGACAACTGAATCCCCATGTAGCAGCAAGGCTCAGAAGAGCCCACACACTCAGATCTTAACCCCAGTGTGCTGAAAGTGTCAAAACATGTTTTTCAGCAGAAATAAACATGTTTCTGCAAGTTTGGTCAACCCCATGTAAGTTATGGGGCAGTAACAGTACACTTTTCAAAACGTGTTTTTCAGCCCGAAATAAACGCGTTTTTTCAGACAACTGAATACCCATGTAGCAGCAAGGCTCAGAAGAGCCCACACACTCAGATCTTAACCCCAGTGTGCTGAAAGTGTCAAAACATGTTTTTCAGCAGAAATAAACATGTTTCTGCAAGTTTGGTCAACCCCATGTAAGTTATGGGGCAGTAACAGTACACTTTTCAAAACGTGTTTTTCAGCCCGAAATAAACGCGTTTTTTCAGACAACTGAATACCCATGTAGCAGCAAGGCTCAGAAGAGCCCACACACTCAGATCTTAACCCCAGTTTGCTGAAAGTGTCAAAACATGTTTTTCAGCAGAAATAAACATGTTTCTGCAAGTTTGGTCAACCCCATGTAAGTTATGGGGCAGTAACAGTACACTTTTCAAAACGTGTTTTTCAGCCCGAAATAAACGCGTTTTTTCAGACAACTGAATCCCCATGTAGCAGCAAGGCTCAGAAGAGCCCACACACTCAGATCTTAACCCCAGTGTGCAGAAAGGTTCAAAACATGTTTTTCAGCAGAAATAAACATGTTTCTGCAAGTTTGGTCAACCCCATGTAAGTTATGGGGCAGTAACAGTACACTTTTCAAAACGTGTTTTTCAGCCCGAAATAAACGCGTTTTTTCAGACAACTGAATACCCATGTAGCAGCAAGGCTCAGAAGAGCCCACACACTCAGATCTTAACCCCAGTGTGCTGAAAGTGTCAAAACATGTTTTTCAGCAGAAATAAACATGTTTCTGCAAGTTTGGTCAACCCCATGTAAGTTATGGGGCAGTAACAGTACACTTTTCAAAACGTGTTTTTCAGCCCGAAATAAACGCGTTTTTTCAGACAACTGAATACCCATGTAGCAGCAAGGCTCAGAAGAGCCCACACACTCAGATCTTAACCCCAGTGTGCTGAAAGTGTCAAAACATGTTTTTCAGCAGAAATAAACATGTTTCTGCAAGTTTGGTCAACCCCATGTAAGTTATGGGGCAGTAACTGTACACTTTTCAAAACGTGTTTTTCAGCCCGAAATAAACGCGTTTTTTCAGACAACTGAATACCCATGTAGCAGCAAGGCTCAGAAGAGCCCACACACTCAGATCTTAACCCCAGTGTGCAGAAAGGTTCAAAACATGTTTATCAGCAGAAATAAACATGTCTCTGCAAGTTTGGTCAACCCCATGTAAGTTATGGGGCAGTAACAGTACACTTTTCAAAACGTGTTTTTCAGCCCGAAATAAACGCGTTTTTTCAGACAACTGAATCCCCATGTAGCAGCAAGGCTCAGAAGAGCCCACACACTCAGATCTTAACCCCAGTGTGCAGAAAGGTTCAAAACATGTTTTTCAGCAGAAATAAACATGTTTCTGCAAGTTTGGTCAACCCCATGTAAGTTATGGGGCAGTAACAGTACACTTTTCAAAACGTGTTTTTCAGCCCGAAATAAACGCGTTTTTTCAGACAACTGAATACCCATGTAGCAGCAAGGCTCAGAAGAGCCCACACACTCAGATCTTAACCCCAGTGTGCTGAAAGTGTCAAAACATGATTTTCAGCAGAAATAAACATGTTTCTGCAAGTTTGGTTAACCCCATGTAAGTTATGGGGCAGTAACAGTACACTTTTCAAAACGTGTTTTTTCAGCCCGAAATAAACACGTTTTTTCAGACAACTGAATACCCATGTAGCAGCAAGGCTCAGAAGAGCCCACACACTCAGATCTTAACCCCAGTGTGCAGAAAGGTTCAAAACATGTTTTTCAGCAGAAATAAACATGTTTCTGCAAGTTTGGTCAACCCCATGTAAGTTATGGGGCAGTAACAGTACACTTTTCAAAACGTGTTTTTCAGCCCGAAATAAACGCGTTTTTTCAGACAACTGAATCCCCATGTAGCAGCAAGGCTCAGAAGAGCCCACACACTCAGATCTTAACCCCAGTGTGCAGAAAGGTTCAAAACATGTTTTTCAGCAGAAATAAACATGTTTCTGCAAGTTTGGTCAACCCCATGTAAGTTATGGGGCAGTAACAGTACACTTTTCAAAACGTGTTTTTCAGCCCGAAATAAACACGTTTTTTCAGACAACTGAATCCCCATGTAGCAGCAAGGCTCAGAAGAGCCCACACACTCAGATCTTAACCCCAGTGTGCAGAAAGGTTCAAAACATGTTTTTCAGCAGAAATAAACATGTTTCTGCAAGTTTGGTCAACCCCATGTAAGTTATGGGGCAGTAACAGTACACTTTTCAAAACGTGTTTTTCAGCCCGAAATAAACGCGTTTTTTTCAGACAACTGAATCCCCATGTAGCAGCAAGGCTCAGAAGAGCCCACACACTCAGATCTTAACCCCAGTGTTCAGAAAGGTTCAAAACATGTTTTTCAGCAGAAATAAACATGTTTCTGCAAGTTTGGTCAACCCCATGTAAGTTATGGGGCAGTAACAGTACACTTTTCAAAACGTGTTTTTCAGCCCGAAATAAACACGTTTTTTCAGACAACTGAATCCCCATGTAGCAGCAAGGCTCAGAAGAGCCCACACACTCAGATCTTAACCCCAGTGTGCAGAAAGGTTCAAAACATGTTTTTCAGCAGAAATAAACATGTTTCTGCAAGTTTGGTCAACCCCATGTAAGTTATGGGGCAGTAACAGTACACTTTTCAAAACGTGTTTTTCAGCCCGAAATAAACACGTTTTTTCAGACAACTGAATACCCATGTAGCAGCAAGGCTCAGAAGAGCCCACACACTCAGATCTTAACCCCAGTGTGCTGAAAGTGTCAAAACATGTTTTTCAGCAGAAATAAACATGTTTCTGCAAGTTTGGTCAACCCCATGTAAGTTATGGGGCAGTAACAGTACACTTTTCAAAACGTGTTTTTCAGCCCGAAATAAACGCGTTTTTTCAGACAACTGAATACCCATGTAGCAGCAAGGCTCAGAAGAGCCCACACACTCAGATCTTAACCCCAGTGTGCTGAAAGTGTCAAAACATGTTTTTCAGCAGAAATAAACATGTTTCTGCAAGTTTGGTCAACCCCATGTAAGTTATGGGGCAGTAACAGTACACTTTTCAAAACGTGTTTTTCAGCCCGAAATAAACGCGTTTTTTCAGACAACTGAATCCCCATGTAGCAGCAAGGCTCAGAAGAGCCCACACACTCAGATCTTAACCCCAGTGTGCTGAAAGTGTCAAAACATGTTTTTCAGCAGAAATAAACATGTTTCTGCAAGTTTGGTCAACCCCATGTAAGTTATGGGGCAGTAACAGTACACTTTTCAAAACGTGTTTTTCAGCCCGAAATAAACGCGTTTTTTCAGACAACTGAATACCCATGTAGCAGCAAGGCTCAGAAGAGCCCACACACTCAGATCTTAACCCCAGTGTGCTGAAAGTGTCAAAACATGTTTTTCAGCAGAAATAAACATGTTTCTGCAAGTTTGGTCAACCCCATGTAAGTTATGGGGCAGTAACAGTACACTTTTCAAAACGTGTTTTTCAGCCCGAAATAAACGCGTTTTTTCAGACAACTGAATACCCATGTAGCAGCAAGGCTCAGAAGAGCCCACACACTCAGATCTTAACCCCAGTGTGCTGAAAGTGTCAAAACATGTTTTTCAGCAGAAATAAACATGTTTCTGCAAGTTTGGTCAACCCCATGTAAGTTATGGGGCAGTAACAGTACACTTTTCAAAACGTGTTTTTCAGCCCGAAATAAACGCGTTTTTTCAGACAACTGAATCCCCATGTAGCAGCAAGGCTCAGAAGAGCCCACACACTCAGATCTTAACCCCAGTGTGCAGAAAGGTTCAAAACATGTTTTTCAGCAGAAATAAACATGTTTCTGCAAGTTTGGTCAACCCCATGTAAGTTATGGGGCAGTAACAGTACACTTTTCAAAACGTGTTTTTCAGCCCGAAATAAACGCGTTTTTTCAGACAACTGAATACCCATGTAGCAGCAAGGCTCAGAAGAGCCCACACACTCAGATCTTAACCCCAGTGTGCTGAAAGTGTCAAAACATGTTTTTCAGCAGAAATAAACATGTTTCTGCAAGTTTGGTCAACCCCATGTAAGTTATGGGGCAGTAACAGTACACTTTTCAAAACGTGTTTTTCAGCCCGAAATAAACGCGTTTTTTCAGACAACTGAATACCCATGTAGCAGCAAGGCTCAGAAGAGCCCACACACTCAGATCTTAACCCCAGTGTGCTGAAAGTGTCAAAACATGTTTTTCAGCAGAAATAAACATGTTTCTGCAAGTTTGGTCAACCCCATGTAAGTTATGGGGCAGTAACAGTACACTTTTCAAAACGTGTTTTTCAGCCCGAAATAAACGCGTTTTTTCAGACAACTGAATCCCCATGTAGCAGCAAGGCTCAGAAGAGCCCACACACTCAGATCTTAACCCCAGTGTTCAGAAAGGTTCAAAACATGTTTTTCAGCAGAAATAAACATGTTTCTGCAAGTTTGGTCAACCCCATGTAAGTTATGGGGCAGTAACAGTACACTTTTCAAAACGTGTTTTTCAGCCCGAAATAAACGCGTTTTTTCAGACAACTGAATCCCCATGTAGCAGCAAGGCTCAGAAGAGCCCACACACTCAGATCTTAACCCCAGTGTGCAGAAAGGTTCAAAACATGTTTTTCAGCAGAAATAAACATGTTTCTGCAAGTTTGGTCAACCCCATGTAAGTTATGGGGCAGTAACAGTACACTTTTCAAAACGTGTTTTTCAGCCCGAAATAAACACGTTTTTTCAGACAACTGAATACCCATGTAGCAGCAAGGCTCAGAAGAGCCCACACACTCAGATCTTAACCCCAGTGTGCTGAAAGTGTCAAAACATGTTTTTCAGCAGAAATAAACATGTTTCTGCAAGTTTGGTCAACCCCATGTAAGTTATGGGGCAGTAACAGTACACTTTTCAAAACGTGTTTTTCAGCCCGAAATAAACGCGTTTTTTCAGACAACTGAATACCCATGTAGCAGCAAGGCTCAGAAGAGCCCACACACTCAGATCTTAACCCCAGTGTGCAGAAAGGGTCAAAACGTGTTTTTCAGCAGAAATAAACATGTTTCTGCAAGTTTGGTCAACCCCATGTAAGTTATGGGGCAGTAACAGTACACTTTTCAAAACGTGTTTTTCAGCCCGAAATAAACGCGTTTTTTCAGACAACTGAATACCCATGTAGCAGCAAGGCTCAGAAGAGCCCACACACTCAGATCTTAACCCCAGTGTGCTGAAAGTGTCAAAACGTGTTTTTCAGCAGAAATAAACATGTTTCTGCAAGTTTGGTCAACCCCATGTAAGTTATGGGGCAGTAACAGTACACTTTTCAAAACGTGTTTTTCAGCCCGAAATAAACGCGTTTTTTCAGACAACTGAATCCCCATGTAGCAGCAAGGCTCAGAAGAGCCCACACACTCAGATCTTAACCCCAGTGTGCAGAAAGGTTCAAAACATGTTTTTCAGCAGAAATAAACATGTTTCTGCAAGTTTGGTCAACCCCATGTAAGTTATGGGGCAGTAACAGTACACTTTTCAAAACGTGTTTTTCAGCCCGAAATAAACGCGTTTTTTCAGACAACTGAATCCCCATGTAGCAGCAAGGCTCAGAAGAGCCCACACACTCAGATCTTAACCCCAGTGTGCAGAAAGGTTCAAAACATGTTTTTCAGCAGAAATAAACATGTTTCTGCAAGTTTGGTCAACCCCATGTAAGTTATGGGGCAGTAACAGTACACTTTTCAAAACGTGTTTTTCAGCCCGAAATAAACACGTTTTTTCAGACAACTGAATACCCATGTAGCAGCAAGGCTCAGAAGAGCCCACACACTCAGATCTTAACCCCAGTGTGCTGAAAGTGTCAAAACATGTTTTTCAGCAGAAATAAACATGTTTCTGCAAGTTTGGTCAACCCCATGTAAGTTATGGGGCAGTAACAGTACACTTTTCAAAACGTGTTTTTCAGCCCGAAATAAACGCGTTTTTTCAGACAACTGAATACCCATGTAGCAGCAAGGCTCAGAAGAGCCCACACACTCAGATCTTAACCCCAGTGTGCAGAAAGGGTCAAAACGTGTTTTTCAGCAGAAATAAACATGTTTCTGCAAGTTTGGTCAACCCCATGTAAGTTATGGGGCAGTAACAGTACACTCTGCAAAACGTGTTTTTCAGCCCGAAATAAACGCGTTTTTTCAGACAACTGAATCCCCATGTAGCAGCAAGGCTCAGAAGAGCCCACACACTCAGATCTTAACCCCAGTGTGCTGAAAGTGTCAAAACATGTTTTTCAGCAGAAATAAACATGTTTCTGCAAGTTTGGTCAACCCCATGTAAGTTATGGGGCAGTAACAGTACACTTTTCAAAACGTGTTTTTCAGCCCGAAATAAACGCGTTTTTTCAGACAACTGAATACCCATGTAGCAGCAAGGCTCAGAAGAGCCCACACACTCAGATCTTAACCCCAGTGTGCTGAAAGTGTCAAAACATGTTTTTCAGCAGAAATAAACATGTTTCTGCAAGTTTGGTCAACCCCATGTAAGTTATGGGGCAGTAACAGTACACTTTTCAAAACGTGTTTTTCAGCCCGAAATAAACGCGTTTTTTCAGACAACTGAATACCCATGTAGCAGCAAGGCTCAGAAGAGCCCACACACTCAGATCTTAACCCCAGTGTGCTGAAAGTGTCAAAACATGATTTTCAGCAGAAATAAACATGTTTCTGCAAGTTTGGTCAACCCCATGTAAGTTATGGGGCAGTAACAGTACACTTTTCAAAACGTGTTTTTCAGCCCGAAATAAACGCGTTTTTTCAGACAACTGAATCCCCATGTAGCAGCAAGTCTCAGAAGAGCCCACACACTCAGATCTTAACCCCAGTGTGCAGAAAGGTTCAAAACATGTTTTTCAGCAGAAATAAACATATTTCTGCAAGTTTGGTCAACCCCATGTAAGTTATGGGGCAGTAACAGTACACTTTTCAAAACGTGTTTTTCAGCCCGAAATAAACGCGTTTTTTCAGACAACTGAATACCCATGTAGCAGCAAGGCTCAGAAGAGCCCACACACTCAGATCTTAACCCCAGTGTGCTGAAAGTGTCAAAACATGTTTTTCAGCAGAAATAAACATGTTTCTGCAAGTTTGGTCAACCCCATGTAAGTTATGGGGCAGTAACAGTACACTTTTCAAAACGTGTTTTTCAGCCCGAAATAAACGCGTTTTTTCAGACAACTGAATCCCCATGTAGCAGCAAGGCTCAGAAGAGCCCACACACTCAGATCTTAACCCCAGTGTGCAGAAAGGTTCAAAACATGTTTTTCAGCAGAAATAAACATGTTTCTGCAAGTTTGGTCAACCCCATGTAAGTTATGGGGCAGTAACAGTACACTTTTCAAAACGTGTTTTTCAGCCCGAAATAAACGCGTTTTTTCAGACAACTGAATACCCATGTAGCAGCAAGGCTCAGAAGAGCCCACATACTCAGATCTTAACCCCAGTGTGCTGAAAGTGTCAAAACGTGTTTTTCAGCAGAAATAAACATGTTTCTGCAAGTTTGGTCAACCCCATGTAAGTTATGGGGCAGTAACAGGACACTTTTCAAAACGTGTTTTTCAGCCCGAAATAAACGCGTTTTTTCAGACAACTGAATCCCCATGTAACAGCAAGGCTAACTAGAGCCCACACACTCAGCTCTTAACCCCAGTGTGCAGAAAAGGTCAAAACGTGTTTTTCAGCAGAAATAAACATGTTTCTGCAAGTTTGGTCAACCGCATGTAAGTTATGGGGCAGTAACAGGACACATTTCAAAACGTGTTTTTCAGCCCGAAATAAACGCGTTTTTTCAGACAACTGAATCCCCATGTAACAGCAAGGCTCACTAGAGCCCACACACTCAGCTCTTAACCCCAGTGTGCAGAAAAGGTCAAAACGTGTTCTTCAGCAGAAATAAACATGTTTCTGCAAGTTTGGTCAACCGCATGTAAGTTATGGGGCAGTAACAGGACACATTTCAAAACGTGTTTTTCAGCCCGAAATAAACGCGTTTTTTCAGACAACTGAATCCCCATGTAACAGCAAGGCTCACTAGAGCCCACACACTCAGCTCTTAACCCCAGTGTGCAGAAAAGGGTCAAAACGTGTTTTTCAGCAGAAATAAACATGTTTCTGCAAGTTTGGTCAACCCCATGTAAGTTATGGGGCAGTAAAAGGACACTTTTCAAAACGTGTTTTTCAGCCCGAAATTAACGCGTTTTTTCAGACAACTGAATCCCCATGTAACAGCAAGGCTAACTAGAGCCCACACACTCAACTCTTAACCCCAGTGTGCAGAAAGGGTCAAAACGTGTTTTTCAGCAGAAATAAACATATTTCTGCAAGTTTGGTCAACCCCATGTAAGTTATGGGGCAGTAACAGGACACTTTTCAAAACGTGTTTTTCAGCCCGAAATAAACGCGTTTTTTCAGACAACTGAATACCCATGTAGCAGCAAGGCTCAGAAGAGCCCACACACTCAGATCTTAACCCCAGTGTGCTGAAAGTGTCAAAACATGTTTTTCAGCAGAAATAAACATGTTTCTGCAAGTTTGGTCAACCCCATGTAAGTTATGGGGCAGTAACAGTACACTTTTCAAAACGTGTTTTTCAGCCCGAAATAAACGCGTTTTTTCAGACAACTGAATCCCCATGTAGCAGCAAGGCTCAGAAGAGCCCACACACTCAGATCTTAACCCCAGTGTGCAGAAAGGTTCAAAACATGTTTTTCAGCAGAAATAAACATGTTTCTGCAAGTTTGGTCAACCCCATGTAAGTTATGGGGCAGTAACAGTACACTTTTCAAAACGTGTTTTTCAGCCCGAAATAAACGCGTTTTTTCAGACAACTGAATACCCATGTAGCAGCAAGGCTCAGAAGAGCCCACACACTCAGATCTTAACCCCAGTGTGCTGAAAGTGTCAAAACATGTTTTTCAGCAGAAATAAACATGTTTCTGCAAGTTTGGTCAACCCCATGTAAGTTATGGGGCAGTAACAGTACACTTTTCAAAACGTGTTTTTCAGCCCGAAATAAACGCGTTTTTTCAGACAACTGAATACCCATGTAGCAGCAAGGCTCAGAAGAGCCCACACACTCAGATCTTAACCCCAGTGTGCTGAAAGTGTCAAAACATGTTTTTCAGCAGAAATAAACATGTTTCTGCAAGTTTGGTCAACCCCATGTAAGTTATGGGGCAGTAACAGTACACTTTTCAAAACGTGTTTTTCAGCCCGAAATAAACGCGTTTTTTCAGACAACTGAATCCCCATGTAGCAGCAAGGCTCAGAAGAGCCCACACACTCAGATCTTAACCCCAGTGTTCAGAAAGGTTCAAAACATGTTTTTCAGCAGAAATAAACATGTTTCTGCAAGTTTGGTCAACCCCATGTAAGTTATGGGGCAGTAACAGTACACTTTTCAAAACGTGTTTTTCAGCCCGAAATAAACGCGTTTTTTCAGACAACTGAATCCCCATGTAGCAGCAAGGCTCAGAAGAGCCCACACACTCAGATCTTAACCCCAGTGTGCAGAAAGGTTCAAAACATGTTTTTCAGCAGAAATAAACATGTTTCTGCAAGTTTGGTCAACCCCATGTAAGTTATGGGGCAGTAACAGTACACTTTTCAAAACGTGTTTTTCAGCCCGAAATAAACACGTTTTTTCAGACAACTGAATACCCATGTAGCAGCAAGGCTCAGAAGAGCCCACACACTCAGATCTTAACCCCAGTGTGCTGAAAGTGTCAAAACATGTTTTTCAGCAGAAATAAACATGTTTCTGCAAGTTTGGTCAACCCCATGTAAGTTATGGGGCAGTAACAGTACACTTTTCAAAACGTGTTTTTCAGCCCGAAATAAACGCGTTTTTTCAGACAACTGAATACCCATGTAGCAGCAAGGCTCAGAAGAGCCCACACACTCAGATCTTAACCCCAGTGTGCAGAAAGGGTCAAAACGTGTTTTTCAGCAGAAATAAACATGTTTCTGCAAGTTTGGTCAACCCCATGTAAGTTATGGGGCAGTAACAGTACACTTTTCAAAACGTGTTTTTCAGCCCGAAATAAACGCGTTTTTTCAGACAACTGAATACCCATGTAGCAGCAAGGCTCAGAAGAGCCCACACACTCAGATCTTAACCCCAGTGTGCTGAAAGTGTCAAAACGTGTTTTTCAGCAGAAATAAACATGTTTCTGCAAGTTTGGTCAACCCCATGTAAGTTATGGGGCAGTAACAGTACACTTTTCAAAACGTGTTTTTCAGCCCGAAATAAACGCGTTTTTTCAGACAACTGAATCCCCATGTAGCAGCAAGGCTCAGAAGAGCCCACACACTCAGATCTTAACCCCAGTGTGCAGAAAGGTTCAAAACATGTTTTTCAGCAGAAATAAACATGTTTCTGCAAGTTTGGTCAACCCCATGTAAGTTATGGGGCAGTAACAGTACACTTTTCAAAACGTGTTTTTCAGCCCGAAATAAACGCGTTTTTTCAGACAACTGAATCCCCATGTAGCAGCAAGGCTCAGAAGAGCCCACACACTCAGATCTTAACCCCAGTGTGCAGAAAGGTTCAAAACATGTTTTTCAGCAGAAATAAACATGTTTCTGCAAGTTTGGTCAACCCCATGTAAGTTATGGGGCAGTAACAGTACACTTTTCAAAACGTGTTTTTCAGCCCGAAATAAACACGTTTTTTCAGACAACTGAATACCCATGTAGCAGCAAGGCTCAGAAGAGCCCACACACTCAGATCTTAACCCCAGTGTGCTGAAAGTGTCAAAACATGTTTTTCAGCAGAAATAAACATGTTTCTGCAAGTTTGGTCAACCCCATGTAAGTTATGGGGCAGTAACAGTACACTTTTCAAAACGTGTTTTTCAGCCCGAAATAAACGCGTTTTTTCAGACAACTGAATACCCATGTAGCAGCAAGGCTCAGAAGAGCCCACACACTCAGATCTTAACCCCAGTGTGCAGAAAGGGTCAAAACGTGTTTTTCAGCAGAAATAAACATGTTTCTGCAAGTTTGGTCAACCCCATGTAAGTTATGGGGCAGTAACAGTACACTCTGCAAAACGTGTTTTTCAGCCCGAAATAAACGCGTTTTTTCAGACAACTGAATCCCCATGTAGCAGCAAGGCTCAGAAGAGCCCACACACTCAGATCTTAACCCCAGTGTGCTGAAAGTGTCAAAACATGTTTTTCAGCAGAAATAAACATGTTTCTGCAAGTTTGGTCAACCCCATGTAAGTTATGGGGCAGTAACAGTACACTTTTCAAAACGTGTTTTTCAGCCCGAAATAAACGCGTTTTTTCAGACAACTGAATACCCATGTAGCAGCAAGGCTCAGAAGAGCCCACACACTCAGATCTTAACCCCAGTGTGCTGAAAGTGTCAAAACATGTTTTTCAGCAGAAATAAACATGTTTCTGCAAGTTTGGTCAACCCCATGTAAGTTATGGGGCAGTAACAGTACACTTTTCAAAACGTGTTTTTCAGCCCGAAATAAACGCGTTTTTTCAGACAACTGAATACCCATGTAGCAGCAAGGCTCAGAAGAGCCCACACACTCAGATCTTAACCCCAGTGTGCTGAAAGTGTCAAAACATGATTTTCAGCAGAAATAAACATGTTTCTGCAAGTTTGGTCAACCCCATGTAAGTTATGGGGCAGTAACAGTACACTTTTCAAAACGTGTTTTTCAGCCCGAAATAAACGCGTTTTTTCAGACAACTGAATCCCCATGTAGCAGCAAGTCTCAGAAGAGCCCACACACTCAGATCTTAACCCCAGTGTGCAGAAAGGTTCAAAACATGTTTTTCAGCAGAAATAAACATATTTCTGCAAGTTTGGTCAACCCCATGTAAGTTATGGGGCAGTAACAGTACACTTTTCAAAACGTGTTTTTCAGCCCGAAATAAACGCGTTTTTTCAGACAACTGAATACCCATGTAGCAGCAAGGCTCAGAAGAGCCCACACACTCAGATCTTAACCCCAGTGTGCTGAAAGTGTCAAAACATGTTTTTCAGCAGAAATAAACATGTTTCTGCAAGTTTGGTCAACCCCATGTAAGTTATGGGGCAGTAACAGTACACTTTTCAAAACGTGTTTTTCAGCCCGAAATAAACGCGTTTTTTCAGACAACTGAATCCCCATGTAGCAGCAAGGCTCAGAAGAGCCCACACACTCAGATCTTAACCCCAGTGTGCAGAAAGGTTCAAAACATGTTTTTCAGCAGAAATAAACATGTTTCTGCAAGTTTGGTCAACCCCATGTAAGTTATGGGGCAGTAACAGTACACTTTTCAAAACGTGTTTTTCAGCCCGAAATAAACGCGTTTTTTCAGACAACTGAATACCCATGTAGCAGCAAGGCTCAGAAGAGCCCACATACTCAGATCTTAACCCCAGTGTGCTGAAAGTGTCAAAACGTGTTTTTCAGCAGAAATAAACATGTTTCTGCAAGTTTGGTCAACGCCATGTAAGTTATGGGGCAGTAACAGGACACTTTTCAAAACGTGTTTTTCAGCCCGAAATAAACGCGTTTTTTCAGACAACTGAATCCCCATGTAACAGCAAGGCTAACTAGAGCCCACACACTCAGCTCTTAACCCCAGTGTGCAGAAAAGGTCAAAACGTGTTTTTCAGCAGAAATAAACATGTTTCTGCAAGTTTGGTCAACCGCATGTAAGTTATGGGGCAGTAACAGGACACATTTCAAAACGTGTTTTTCAGCCCGAAATAAACGCGTTTTTTCAGACAACTGAATCCCCATGTAACAGCAAGGCTCACTAGAGCCCACACACTCAGCTCTTAACCCCAGTGTGCAGAAAAGGTCAAAACGTGTTCTTCAGCAGAAATAAACATGTTTCTGCAAGTTTGGTCAACCGCATGTAAGTTATGGGGCAGTAACAGGACACATTTCAAAACGTGTTTTTCAGCCCGAAATAAACGCGTTTTTTCAGACAACTGAATCCCCATGTAACAGCAAGGCTCACTAGAGCCCACACACTCAGCTCTTAACCCCAGTGTGCAGAAAAGGGTCAAAACGTGTTTTTCAGCAGAAATAAACATGTTTCTGCAAGTTTGGTCAACCCCATGTAAGTTATGGGGCAGTAAAAGGACACTTTTCAAAACGTGTTTTTCAGCCCGAAATTAACGCGTTTTTTCAGACAACTGAATCCCCATGTAACAGCAAGGCTAACTAGAGCCCACACACTCAACTCTTAACCCCAGTGTGCAGAAAGGGTCAAAACGTGTTTTTCAGCAGAAATAAACATATTTCTGCAAGTTTGGTCAACCCCATGTAAGTTATGGGGCAGTAACAGGACACTTTTCAAAACGTGTTTTTCAGCCCGAAATAAACGCGTTTTTTCAGACAACTGAATCCCCATGTAACAGCAAGGCTAACTAGAGCCCACACACTCAGCTCTTAACCCCAGTGTGCAGAAAAGGTCAAAACGTGTTTTTCAGCAGAAATAAACATGTTTCTGCAAGTTTGGTCAACCCCATGTAAGTTATGGGGCAGTAACAGCACACATTTCAAAACGTGTTTTTCAGCCCGAAATAAACGCGTTTTTTCAGAAAAATGAATCCCCATGTAACAGCAAGGCTCACTAGAGCCCACACACTCAGCTCTTAACCCCAGTGTGCAGAAAGGGTCAAAACGTGTTTTTCAGCAGAAATAAACATGTTTCTGCCAGTTTGGTCAACCCCATGTAAATTATGGGGCAGTAACAGGACATTTTTCAAAACGTGTTTTTCAGCCCGAAATAAACACGTTTTTTCAGACAACTGAATCCCCATGTAACAGCAAGGCTCACTAGAGCCCACACACTCAGCTCTTAACCCCAGTGTGCAGAAAGGGTCAAAACGTGTTTTTCAGCAGAAATAAACATGTTTCTGCAAGTTTGGTCAACCCCATGTAAGTTATGGGGCAGTAACAGGACACTTTTCAAAACGTGTTTTTCAGCCCGAAATAAACGCGTTTTTTCAGACAACTGAATCCCCATGTAACAGCAAGGCTAACTAGAGCCCACACACTCAGCTCTTAACCCCAGTGTGCAGAAAAGGTCAAAACGTGTTTTTCAGCAGAAATAAACATGTTTCTGCAAGTTTGGTCAACCCCATGTAGGTTATGGGGCAGTAACAGCACACATTTCAAAACGTGTTTTTCAGCCCGAAATAAACGCGTTTTTTCAGACAACTGAATCCCCATGTAACAGCAAGGCTCACTAGAGCCCACACACTCAGCTCTTAACCCCAGTGTGCAGAAAAGGTCAAAACGTGTTTTTCAGCAGAAATAAACATGTTTCTGCAAGTTTGGTCAACCGCATGTAAGTTATGGGGCAGTAACAGGACACATTTCAAAACGTGTTTTTCAGCCCGAAATAAACGCGTTTTTTCAGACAACTGAATCCCCATGTAACAGCAAGGCTCACTAGAGCCCACACACTCAGCTCTTAACCCCAGTGTGCAGAAAAGGTCAAAACGTGTTTTTCAGCAGAAATAAACATGTTTCTGCAAGTTTGGTCAACCGCATGTAAGTTATGGGGCAGTAAAAGGACACATTTCAAAACGTGTTTTTCAGCCCGAAATAAACGCGTTTTTTCAGACAACTGAATCCCCATGTAACAGCAAGGCTCACTAGAGCCCACACACTCAGCTCTTAACCCCAGTGTGCAGAAAAGGGTCAAAACGTGTTTTTCAGCAGAAATAAACATGTTTCTGCAAGTTTGGTCAACCCCATGTAAGTTATGGGGCAGTAAAAGGACACTTTTCAAAACGTGTTTTTCAGCCCGAAATTAACGCGTTTTTTCAGACAACTGAATCCCCATGTAACAGCAAGGCTAACTAGAGCCCACACACTCAACTCTTAACCCCAGTGTGCAGAAAGGGTCAAAACGTGTTTTTCAGCAGAAATAAACATATTTCTGCAAGTTTGGTCAACCCCATGTAAGTTATGGGGCAGTAACAGGACACTTTTCAAAACGTGTTTTTCAGCCCGAAATAAACGCGTTTTTTCAGACAACTGAATCCCCATGTAACAGCAAGGCTAACTAGAGCCCACACACTCAGCTCTTAACCCCAGTGTGCAGAAAAGGTCAAAACGTGTTTTTCAGCAGAAATAAACATGTTTCTGCAAGTTTGGTCAACCCCATGTAAGTTATGGGGCAGTAACAGCACACATTTCAAAACGTGTTTTTCAGCCCGAAATAAACGCGTTTTTTCAGACAACTGAATCCCCATGTAACAGCAAGGCTCACTAGAGCCCACACACTCAGCTCTTAACCCCAGTGTGCAGAAAGGGTCAAAACGTGTTTTTCAGCAGAAATAAACATGTTTCTGCCAGTTTGGTCAACCCCATGTAAATTATGGGGCAGTAACAGGACACTTTTCAAAACGTGTTTTTCAGCCCGAAATAAACACGTTTTTTCAGACAACTGAATCCCCATGTAACAGCAAGGCTCACTAGAGCCCACACACTCAGCTCTTAACCCCAGTGTGCAGAAAGGGTCAAAACGTGTTTTTCAGCAGAAATAAACATGTTTCTGCAAGTTTGGTCAACCCCATGTAAGTTATGGGGCAGTAACAGGACACTTTTCAAAACGTGTTTTTCAGCCCGAAATAAACGCGTTTTTTCAGACAACTGAATCCCCATGTAACAGCAAGGCTAACTAGAGCCCACACACTCAGCTCTTAACCCCAGTGTGCAGAAAAGGTCAAAACGTGTTTTTCAGCAGAAATAAACATGTTTCTGCCAGTTTGGTCAACCCCATGTAAATTATGGGGCAGTAACAGGACACTTTTCAAAACGTGTTTTTCAGCCCGAAATAAACACGTTTTTTCAGACAACTGAATCCCCATGTAACAGCAAGGCTCACTAGAGCCCACACACTCAGCTCTTAACCCCAGTGTGCAGAAAGGGTCAAAACGTGTTTTTCAGCAGAAATAAACATGTTTCTGCAAGTTTGGTCAACCCCATGTAAGTTATGGGGCAGTAACAGGACACTTTTCAAAACGTGTTTTTCAGCCCGAAATAAACGCGTTTTTTCAGACAACTGAATCCCCATGTAACAGCAAGGCTAACTAGAGCCCACACACTCAGCTCTTAACCCCAGTGTGCAGAAAAGGTCAAAACGTGTTTTTCAGCAGAAATAAACATGTTTCTGCCAGTTTGGTCAACCCCATGTAAATTATGGGGCAGTAACAGGACACTTTTCAAAACGTGTTTTTCAGCCCGAAATAAACACGTTTTTTCAGACAACTGAATCCCCATGTAACAGCAAGGCTCACTAGAGCCCACACACTCAGCTCTTAACCCCAGTGTGCAGAAAGGGTCAAAACGTGTTTTTCAGCAGAAATAAACATGTTTCTGCAAGTTTGGTCAACCCCATGTAAGTTATGGGGCAGTAACAGGACACTTTTCAAAACGTGTTTTTCAGCCCGAAATAAACGCGTTTTTTCAGACAACTGAATCCCCATGTAACAGCAAGGCTAACTAGAGCCCACACACTCAGCTCTTAACCCCAGTGTGCAGAAAAGGTCAAAACGTGTTTTTCAGCAGAAATAAACATGTTTCTGCAAGTTTGGTCAACCGCATGTAAGTTATGGGGCAGTAACAGGACACATTTCAAAACGTGTTTTTCAGCCCGAAATAAACGCGTTTTTTCAGACAACTGAATCCCCATGTAACAGCAAGGCTAACTAGAGCCCACACACTCAGCTCTTAACCCCAGTGTGCAGAAAAGGTCAAAACGTGTTTTTCAGCAGAAATAAACATGTTTCTGCAAGTTTGGTCAACCGCATGTAAGTTATGGGGCAGTAACAGGACACATTTCAAAACGTGTTTTTCAGCCCGAAATAAACGCGTTTTTTCAGACAACTGAATCCCCATGTAACAGCAAGGCTCACTAGAGCCCACACACTCAGCTCTTAACCCCAGTGTGCAGAAAGGGTCAAAACGTGTTTTTCAGCAGAAATAAACATGTTTCTGCAAGTTTGGTCAACCCCATGTAAGTTATGGGGCAGTAACAGCACACATTTCAAAACGTGTTTTTCAGCCCGAAATAAACACGTTTTTTCAGACAACTGAATCCCCATGTAACAGCAAGGCTCACTAGAGCCCACACACTCAGCTCTTAACCCCAGTGTGCAGAAAGGGTCAAAACGTGTTTTTCAGCAGAAATAAACATGTTTCTGCAAGTTTGGTCAACCCCATGTAAGTTATGGGGCAGTAACAGGACACTTTTCAAAACGTGTTTTTCAGCCCGAAATAAACACGTTTTTTCAGACAACTGAATGCCCATGTAACAGCAAGGCTCACTAGAGCCCACACACTCAGCTCTTAACCCCAGTGTGCAGAAAGGGTCAAAACGTGTTTTTCAGCAGAAATAAACATGTTTCTGCCAGTTTGGTCAACCCCATGTAAGTTATGGGGCAGTAACAGGACACTTTTCAAAACGTGTTTTTCAGCCCGAAATAAACACGTTTTTTCAGACAACTGAATCCCCATGTAACAGCAAGGCTCACTAGAGCCCACACACTCAGCTCTTAACCCCAGTGTGCAGAAAGGGTCAAAACGTGTTTTTCAGCAGAAATAAACATGTTTCTGCAAGTTTGGTCAACCCCATGTAAGTTATGGGGCAGTAACAGGACACTTTTCAAAACGTGTTTTTCAGCCCGAAATAAACGCGTTTTTTCAGACAACTGAATCCCCATGTAACAGCAAGGCTAACTAGAGCCCACACACTCAGCTCTTAACCCCAGTGTGCAGAAAAGGTCAAAACGTGTTTTTCAGCAGAAATAAACATGTTTCTGCAAGTTTGGTCAACCGCATGTAAGTTATGGGGCAGTAACAGGACACATTTCAAAATGTGTTTTTCAGCCCGAAATAAACGCGTTTTTTCAGACAACTGAATCCCCATGTAACAGCAAGGCTCACTAGAGCCCACACACTCAGCTCTTAACCCCAGTGTGCAGAAAGGGGCAAAACGTGTTTTTCAGGAGAAATAAACATGTTTCTGCAAGTTTGGTCAACCCCATGTAAGTTATGGGGCAGTAACAGGACACTTTTCAAAACGTGTTTTTCAGCCCGAAATAAACGCGTTTTTTCAGACAACTGAATCCCCATGTAACAGCAAGGCTAACTAGAGCCCACACACTCAGCTCTTAACCCCAGTGTGCAGAAAGGGTCAAAACGTGTTTTTCAGCAGAAATAAACATGTTTCTGCCAGTTTGGTCAACCCCATGTAAGTTATGGGGCAGTAACAGGACACTTTTCAAAACGTGTTTTTCAGCCCGAAATAAACGCGTTTTTACAGACAACTGAATCCCCATGTAACAGCAAGGCTCACTAGAGCCCACACACTCAGCTCCTATCCCCAGTGTGCAGAAAGGGTCAAAACGTGTTTTTCAGCAGAAATAAACATGTTTCTGCAAGTTTGGTCAACCCCATGTAAGTTATGGGGCAGTAACAGGACACTTTTCAAAACGTGTTTTTCAGCCCGAAATAAACGCGTTTTTTCAGACAACTGAATCCCCATGTAACAGCAAGGCTCACTAGAGCCCACACACTCAGCTCTTAACCCCAGTGTGCAGAAACGGTCAAAACGTGTTTTTCAGCAGAAATAAACATGTTTCTGCAAGTTTGGTCAACCCCATGTAAGTTATGGGGCAGTAACAGGACACTTTACAAAACGTGTTTTTCAGCCCGAAATAAACGCGTTTTTTCAGACAACTGAATCCCCATGTAACAGCAAGGCTAACTAGAGCCCACACACTCAGCTCTTAACCCCAGTGTGCAGAAAGGGTCAAAACGTGTTTTTCAGCAGAAATAAACATATTTCTGCAAGTTTGGTCAACCCCATGTAAGTTATGGGGCAGTAACAGGACACTTTTCAAAACGTGTTTTTCAGCCCGAAATAAACGCGTTTTTTCAGACAACTGAATCCCCATGTAACAGCAAGGCTAACTAGAGCCCACACACTCAGCTCTTAACCCCAGTGTGCAGAAAAGGTCAAAACGTGTTTTTCAGCAGAAATAAACATGTTTCTGCAAGTTTGGTCAACCCCATGTAAGTTATGGGGCAGTAACAGCACACATTTCAAAACGTGTTTTTCAGCCCGAAATAAACGCGTTTTTTCAGACAACTGAATCCCCATGTAACAGCAAGGCTCACTAGAGCCCAAACACTCAGCTCTTAACCCCAGTGTGCAGAAAAGGTCAAAACGTGTTTTTCAGCAGAAATAAACATGTTTCTGCCAGTTTGGTCAACCCCATGTAAGTTATGGGGCAGTAACAGGACACTTTTCAAAACGTGTTTTTCAGCCCGAAATAAACGCGTTTTTTCAGACAACTGAATCCCCATGTAACAGCAAGGCTAACTAGAGCCCACACACTCAGCTCTTAACCCCAGTGTGCAGAAAAGGTCAAAACGTGTTTTTCAGCAGAAATAAACATGTTTCTGCAAGTTTGGTCAACCGCATGTAAGTTATGGGGCAGTAACAGGACACATTTCAAAACGTGTTTTTCAGCCCGAAATAAACGCGTTTTTTCAGACAACTGAATCCCCATGTAACAGCAAGGCTAACTAGAGCCCACACACTCAGCTCTTAACCCCAGTGTGCAGAAAAGGTCAAAACGTGTTTTTCAGCAGAAATAAACATGTTTCTGCAAGTTTGGTCAACCCCATGTAAGTTATGGGGCAGTAACAGCACACATTTCAAAACGTGTTTTTCAGCCCGAAATAAACACGTTTTTTCAGACAACTGAATCCCCATGTAACAGCAAGGCTCACTAGAGCCCACACACTCAGCTCTTAACCCCAGTGTGCAGAAAGGGGCAAAACGTGTTTTTCAGGAGAAATAAACATGTTTCTGCAAGTTTGGTCAACCCCATGTAAGTTATGGGGCAGTAACAGGACACTTTTCAAAACGTGTTTTTCAGCCCGAAATAAACGCGTTTTTTCAGACAACTGAATCCCCATGTAACAGCAAGGCTAACTAGAGCCCACACACTCAGCTCTTAACCCCAGTGTGCAGAAAAGGTCAAAACGTGTTTTTCAGCAGAAATAAACATGTTTCTGCAAGTTTGGTCAACCCCATGTAAGTTATGGGGCAGTAACAAGACACATTTCAAAACGTGTTTTTCAGCCCGAAATAAACGCGTTTTTTCAGACAACTGAATCCCCATGTAACAGCAAGGCTCACTAGAGCCCACACACTCAGCTTTTAACCCCATTGTGCAGAAAGGGTCAAAACGTGTTTTTCAGCAGAAATAAACAAGTTTCTGCAAGTTTGGTCAACCCCATGTAAGTTATGGGGCAGTAACAGGACACTTTTCAAAACGTGTTTTTCAGCCCGAAATAAGCGCGTTTTTACAGACAACTGAATCCCCATGTAACAGCAAGGCTCACTAGAGCCCACACACTCAGCTCTTAACCCCAGTGTGCAGAAAGGGTCAAAACGTGTTTTTCAGCAGAAATAAACATGTTTCTGCAAGTTTGGTCAACCCCATGTAAGTTATGGGGCAGTAACAGGACACTATTCAAAACGTGTTTTTCAGCCCGAAATAAACGCGTTTTTTCAGACAACTGAATCCCCATGTAACAGCAAGGCTAACTAGAGCCCACACACTCAGCTCTTAACCCCAGTGTGCAGAAAGGGTCAAAACGTGTTTTTCAGCAGAAATAAACATGTTTCTGCAAGTTTGGTCAACCCCATGTAAGTTATGGGGCAGTAACAGGACACTTTTCAAAACGTGTTTTTCAGCCCGAAATAAACGCGTTTTTACAGACAACTGAATCCCCATGTAACAGCAAGGCTCACTAGAGCCCACACACTCAGCTCCTATCCCCAGTGTGCAGAAAGGGTCAAAACGTGTTTTTCAGCAGAAATAAACATGTTTCTGCAAGTTTGGTCAACCCCATGTAAGTTATGGGGCAGTAACAGGACACTTTTCAAAACGTGTTTTTCAGCCCGAAATAAACGCGTTTTTTCAGACAACTGAATCCCCATGTAACAGCAAGGCTCACTAGAGCCCACACACTCAGCTCTTAACCCCAGTGTGCAGAAACGGTCAAAACGTGTTTTTCAGCAGAAATAAACATGTTTCTGCAAGTTTGGTCAACCCCATGTAAGTTATGGGGCAGTAACAGGACACTTTACAAAACGTGTTTTTCAGCCCGAAATAAACGCGTTTTTTCAGACAACTGAATCCCCATGTAACAGCAAGGCTAACTAGAGCCCACACACTCAGCTCTTAACCCCAGTGTGCAGAAAGGGTCAAAACGTGTTTTTCAGCAGAAATAAACATATTTCTGCAAGTTTGGTCAACCCCATGTAAGTTATGGGGCAGTAACAGGACACTTTTCAAAACGTGTTTTTCAGCCCGAAATAAACGCGTTTTTTCAGACAACTGAATCCCCATGTAACAGCAAGGCTAACTAGAGCCCACACACTCAGCTCTTAACCCCAGTGTGCAGAAAAGGTCAAAACGTGTTTTTCAGCAGAAATAAACATGTTTCTGCAAGTTTGGTCAACCCCATGTAAGTTATGGGGCAGTAACAGCACACATTTCAAAACGTGTTTTTCAGCCCGAAATAAACGCGTTTTTTCAGACAACTGAATCCCCATGTAACAGCAAGGCTCACTAGAGCCCAAACACTCAGCTCTTAACCCCAGTGTGCAGAAAGGGTCAAAACGTGTTTTTCAGCAGAAATAAACATGTTTCTGCCAGTTTGGTCAACCCCATGTAAGTTATGGGGCAGTAACAGGACACTTTTCAAAACGTGTTTTTCAGCCCGAAATAAACACGTTTTTTCAGACAACTGAATCCCCATGTAACAGCAAGGCTCACTAGAGCCCACACACTCAGCTCTTAACCCCAGTGTGCAGTAAGGGTCAAAACGTGTTTTTCAGCAGAAATAAACATGTTTCTGCAAGTTTGGTCAACCCCATGTAAGTTATGGGGCAGTAACAGGACACTTTTCAAAACGTGTTTTTCAGCCCGAAATAAACGCGTTTTTTCAGACAACTGAATCCCCATGTAACAGCAAGGCTAACTAGAGCCCACACACTCAGCTCTTAACCCCAGTGTGCAGAAAAGGTCAAAACGTGTTTTTCAGCAGAAATAAACATGTTTCTGCAAGTTTGGTCAACCGCATGTAAGTTATGGGGCAGTAACAGGACACATTTCAAAACGTGTTTTTCAGCCCGAAATAAACGCGTTTTTTCAGACAACTGAATCCCCATGTAACAGCAAGGCTAACTAGAGCCCACACACTCAGCTCTTAACCCCAGTGTGCAGAAAAGGTCAAAACGTGTTTTTCAGCAGAAATAAACATGTTTCTGCAAGTTTGGTCAACCCCATGTAAGTTATGGGGCAGTAACAGCACACATTTCAAAACGTGTTTTTCAGCCCGAAATAAACACGTTTTTTCAGACAACTGAATCCCCATGTAACAGCAAGGCTAACTAGAGCCCACACACTCAGCTCTTAACCCCAGTGTGCAGAAAAGGTCAAAACGTGTTTTTCAGCAGAAATAAACATGTTTCTGCAAGTTTGGTCAACCCCATGTAAGTTATGGGGCAGTAACAAGACACATTTCAAAACGTGTTTTTCAGCCCGAAATAAACGCGTTTTTTCAGACAACTGAATCCCCATGTAACAGCAAGGCTCACTAGAGCCCACACACTCAGCTCTTAACCCCATTGTGCAGAAAGGGTCAAAACGTGTTTTTCAGCAGAAATAAACAAGTTTCTGCAAGTTTGGTCAACCCCATGTAAGTTATGGGGCAGTAACAGGACACTTTTCAAAACGTGTTTTTCAGCCCGAAATAAACGCGTTTTTACAGACAACTGAATCCCCATGTAACAGCAAGGCTCACTAGAGCCCACACACTCAGCTCTTAACCCCAGTGTGCAGAAAGGGTCAAAACGTGTTTTTCAGCAGAAATAAACATGTTTCTGCCAGTTTGGTCAACCCCATGTAAATTATGGGGCAGTAACAGGACACTTTTCAAAACGTGTTTTTCAGCCCGAAATAAACACGTTTTTTCAGACAACTGAATCCCCATGTAACAGCAAGGCTCACTAGAGCCCACACACTCAGCTCTTAACCCCAGTGTGCAGAAAGGGTCAAAACGTGTTTTTCAGCAGAAATAAACATGTTTCTGCAAGTTTGGTCAACCCCATGTAAGTTATGGGGCAGTAACAGGACACTTTTCAAAACGTGTTTTTCAGCCCGAAATAAACGCGTTTTTTCAGACAACTGAATCCCCATGTAACAGCAAGGCTAACTAGAGCCCACACACTCAGCTCTTAACCCCAGTGTGCAGAAAAGGTCAAAACGTGTTTTTCAGCAGAAATAAACATGTTTCTGCCAGTTTGGTCAACCCCATGTAAATTATGGGGCAGTAACAGGACACTTTTCAAAACGTGTTTTTCAGCCCGAAATAAACACGTTTTTTCAGACAACTGAATCCCCATGTAACAGCAAGGCTCACTAGAGCCCACACACTCAGCTCTTAACCCCAGTGTGCAGAAAGGGTCAAAACGTGTTTTTCAGCAGAAATAAACATGTTTCTGCAAGTTTGGTCAACCCCATGTAAGTTATGGGGCAGTAACAGGACACTTTTCAAAACGTGTTTTTCAGCCCGAAATAAACGCGTTTTTTCAGACAACTGAATCCCCATGTAACAGCAAGGCTAACTAGAGCCCACACACTCAGCTCTTAACCCCAGTGTGCAGAAAAGGTCAAAACGTGTTTTTCAGCAGAAATAAACATGTTTCTGCAAGTTTGGTCAACCGCATGTAAGTTATGGGGCAGTAACAGGACACATTTCAAAACGTGTTTTTCAGCCCGAAATAAACGCGTTTTTTCAGACAACTGAATCCCCATGTAACAGCAAGGCTAACTAGAGCCCACACACTCAGCTCTTAACCCCAGTGTGCAGAAAAGGTCAAAACGTGTTTTTCAGCAGAAATAAACATGTTTCTGCAAGTTTGGTCAACCGCATGTAAGTTATGGGGCAGTAACAGGACACATTTCAAAACGTGTTTTTCAGCCCGAAATAAACGCGTTTTTTCAGACAACTGAATCCCCATGTAACAGCAAGGCTCACTAGAGCCCACACACTCAGCTCTTAACCCCAGTGTGCAGAAAGGGTCAAAACGTGTTTTTCAGCAGAAATAAACATGTTTCTGCAAGTTTGGTCAACCCCATGTAAGTTATGGGGCAGTAACAGCACACATTTCAAAACGTGTTTTTCAGCCCGAAATAAACACGTTTTTTCAGACAACTGAATCCCCATGTAACAGCAAGGCTCACTAGAGCCCACACACTCAGCTCTTAACCCCAGTGTGCAGAAAGGGTCAAAACGTGTTTTTCAGCAGAAATAAACATGTTTCTGCAAGTTTGGTCAACCCCATGTAAGTTATGGGGCAGTAACAGGACACTTTTCAAAACGTGTTTTTCAGCCCGAAATAAACGCGTTTTTTCAGACAACTGAATCCCCATGTAACAGCAAGGCTCACTAGAGCCCACACACTCAGCTCTTAACCCCAGTGTGCAGAAAGGGTCAAAACGTGTTTTTCAGCAGAAATAAACATGTTTCTGCAAGTTTGGTCAACCCCATGTAAGTTATGGGGCAGTAACAGGACACTTTTCAAAACGTGTTTTCAGCCCGAAATAAACACGGTTTTTTCAGACAACTGAATCCCCATGTAACAGCAAGGCTCACTAGAGCCACACACTCAGCTCTTAACCCCAGTGTGCAGAAAAGGGTCAAAACGTGTTTTTCAGCAGAAATAAACATGTTTCTGCAAGTTTGGTCAACCCCATGTAAGTTATGGGGCAGTAACAGGACACTTTTCAAAACGTGTTTTTCAGCCCGAAATAAACGCGTTTTTTCAGACAACTGAATCCCCATGTAACAGCAAGGCTAACTAGAGCCCACACACTCAGCTCTTAACCCCAGTGTGCAGAAAAGGTCAAAACGTGTTTTTCAGCAGAAATAAACATGTTTCTGCAAGTTTGGTCAACCCCATGTAAGTTATGGGGCAGTAACAGGACACATTTCAAAACGTGTTTTTCAGCCCGAAATAAACGCGTTTTTTCAGACAACTGAATCCCCATGTAACAGCAAGGCTCACTAGAGCCCACACACTCAGCTCTTAACCCAGTGTGCAGAAGGGGCAAAACGTGTTTTTCAGGAGAAATAAACATGTTTCTGCAAGTTTGGTCAACCCCATGTAAGTTATGGGGCAGTAACAGGACACTTTTCAAAACGTGTTTTTCAGCCCGAAATAAACGCGTTTTTTCAGACAACTGAATCCCCATGTAACAGCAAGGCTAACTAGAGCCCACACACTCAGCTCTTAACCCCAGTGTGCAGAAAGGGTCAAAACGTGTTTTTCAGCAGAAATAAACATGTTTCTGCAAGTTTGGTCAACCCCATGTAAGTTATGGGGCAGTAACAGGACACATTTCAAAACGTGTTTTTCAGCCCGAAATAAACGCGTTTTTACAGACAACTGAATCCCCATGTAACAGCAAGGCTCACTAGAGCCCACACACTCAGCTCTTAACCCCAGTGTGCAGAAAGGGTCAAAACGTGTTTTTCAGCAGAAATAAACATGTTTCTGCAAGTTTGGTCAACCCCATGTAAGTTATGGGGCAGTAACAGACACATTTCAAAACGTGTTTTTCAGCCCGAAATAAACGCGTTTTTTCAGACAACTGAATCCCCCATGTAACAGCAAGGCTCACTAGAGCCCACACACTCAGCTCTTAACCCCAGTGTGCAGAAACGGGTCAAAACGTGTTTTTCAGCAGAAATAAACATGTTTCTGCAAGTTTGGTCAACCCCATGTAAGTTATGGGGCAGTAACAGGACACTTTACAAAACGTGTTTTTCAGCCCGAAATAAACGCGTTTTTTCAGACAACTGAATCCCCATGTAACAGCAAGGCTAACTAGAGCCCACACACTCAGCTCTTAACCCCAGTGTGCAGAAAGGGTCAAAACGTGTTTTTCAGCAGAAATAAACATGTTTCTGCAAGTTTGGTCAACCCCATGTAAGTTATGGGGCAGTAACAGGACACTTTTCAAAACGTGTTTTTCAGCCCGAAATAAACGCGTTTTTTCAGACAACTGAATCCCCATGTAACAGCAAGGCTAACTAGAGCCCACACACTCAGCTCTTAACCCCAGTGTGCAGAAAAGGTCAAAACGTGTTTTTCAGCAGAAATAAACATGTTTCTGCAAGTTTGGTCAACCCCATGTAAGTTATGGGGCAGTAACAGGACACATTTTCAAAACGTGTTTTTCAGCCCGAAATAAACGCGTTTTTTCAGACAACTGAATCCCCATGTAACAGCAAGGCTCACTAGAGCCCACCACTCAGCTCTTAACCCCAGTGTGCAGAAAAGGTCAAAACGTGTTTTTCAGCAGAAATAAACATGTTTCTGCAAGTTTGGTCAACCCCATGTAAGTTATGGGGCAGTAACAGGACACATTTCAAAACGTGTTTTTCAGCCCGAAATAAACGCGTTTTTTCAGACAACTGAATCCCCATGTAACAGCAAGGCTAACTAGAGCCCACACACTCAGCTCTTAACCCCAGTGTGCAGAAGGGTCAAAACGTGTTTTTCAGCAGAAATAAACATGTTTCTGCAAGTTTGGTCAACCGCATGTAAGTTATGGGGCAGTAACAGGACACTTTTCAAAACGTGTTTTTCAGCCCGAAATAAACGCGTTTTTTCAGACAACTGAATCCCCATGTAACAGCAAGGCTAACTAGAGCCCACACACTCAGCTCTTAACCCCAGTGTGCAGAAAAGGGTCAAAACGTGTTTTTTCAGCAGAAATAAACATGTTTCTGCAAGTTTGGTCAACCCCATGTAAGTTATGGGGCAGTAACAGCACACATTTTCAAAACGTGTTTTTCAGCCCGAAATAAACGCGTTTTTTCAGACAACTGAATCCCCATGTAACAGCAAGGCTCACTAGAGCCCACACACTCAGCTCTTAACCCCAGTGTGCAGAAAGGGTCAAAACGTGTTTTTCAGCAGAAATAAACATGTTTCTGCAAGTTTGGTCAACCCCATGTAAGTTATGGGGCAGTAACAGGACACTTTTCAAAACGTGTTTTTCAGCCCCGAAATAAACGCGTTTTTTCAGACAACTGAATCCCCATGTAACAGCAAGGCTCACTAGAGCCCACACACTCAGCTCTTAACCCCAGTGTGCAGAAAGGGTCAAAACGTGTTTTTCAGCAGAAATAAACATGTTTCTGCAAGTTTGGTCAACCCCATGTAAGTTATGGGGCAGTAACAGGACACTTTTCAAAACGTGTTTTTCAGCCCGAAATAAACGCGTTTTTTCAGACAACTGAATCCCCATGTAACAGCAAGGCTCACTAGAGCCCACACACTCAGCTCTTAACCCCAGTGTGCAGAAAGGGTCAAAACGTGTTTTTCAGCAGAAATAAACATGTTTCTGCAAGTTTGGTCAACCCCATGTAAGTTATGGGGCAGTAACAGGACACTTTTCAAAACGTGTTTTTCAGCCCGAAATAAACGCGTTTTTTCAGACAACTGAATCCCCATGTAACAGCAAGGCTCACTAGAGCCCACACACTCAGCTCTTAACCCCAGTGTGCAGAAAGGTCAAAACGTGTTTTTCAGCAGAAATAAACATGTTTCTGCAAGTTTGGTCAACCCCATGTAAGTTATGGGGCAGTAACAGACACAATTTCAAAACGTGTTTTTCAGCCCGAAATAAACGCGTTTTTTCAGACAACTGAATCCCCATGTAACAGCAAGGCTAACTAGAGCCCACACACTCAGCTCTTAACCCCAGTGTGCAGAAAGGGTCAAAACGTGTTTTTCAGCAGAAATAAACATGTTTCTGCAAGTTTGGTCAACCCCATGTAAGTTATGGGGCAGTAACAGGACACTTTTCAAAACGTGTTTTTCAGCCCGAAATAAACGCGTTTTTACAGACAACTGAATCCCCATGTAACAGCAAGGCTCACTAGAGCCCACACACTCAGCTCTTACCCCAGTGTGCAGAAAGGGTCAAAACGTGTTTTTCAGCAGAAATAAACATGTTTCTGCAAGTTTGGTCAACCCCATGTAAGTTATGGGGCAGTAACAGGACACTTTTCAAAACGTGTTTTTCAGCCCGAAATAAACGCGTTTTTTCAGACAACTGAATCCCCATGTAACAGCAAGGCTCACTAGAGCCCACACACTCAGCTCTTAACCCCAGTGTGCAGAAAAGGGTCAAAAACGTGTTTTTCAGCAGAAATAAACATGTTTCTGCAAGTTTGGTCAACCCCATGTAAGTTATGGGGCAGTAACAGGACACTTTTCAAAACGTGTTTTTCAGCCCGAAATAAACGCGTTTTTTCAGACAACTGAATCCCCATGTAACAGCAAGGCTAACTAGAGCCCACACACTCAGCTCTTAACCCCAGTGTGCAGAAAGGGTCAAAACGTGTTTTTCAGCAGAAATAAACATGTTTCTGCAAGTTTGGTCAACCCCATGTAAGTTATGGGGCAGTAACAGGACACTTTTCAAAACGTGTTTTTCAGCCCGAAATAAACGCGTTTTTTCAGACAACTGAATCCCCATGTAACAGCAAGGCTAACTAGAGCCCACACACTCAGCTCTTAACCCCAGTGTGCAGAAAAGGGTCAAAACGTGTTTTTCAGCAGAAATAAACATGTTTCTGCAAGTTTGGTCAACCCCATGTAAGTTATGGGGCAGTAACAGACACATTTCAAAACGTGTTTTTCAGCCCGAAATAAACGCGTTTTTTCAGACAACTGAATCCCCATGTAACAGCAAGGCTCACTAGAGCCCACACACTCAGCTCTTAACCCCAGTGTGCAGAAAGGGTCAAAACGTGTTTTTCAGCAGAAATAAACATGTTTCTGCAAGTTTGGTCAACCCCATGTAAGTTATGGGGCAGTAACAGGACACTTTTCAAAACGTGTTTTTCAGCCCGAAATAAACGCGTTTTTTCAGACAACTGAATCCCCATGTAACAGCAAGGCTCACTAGAGCCCACACACTCAGCTCTTAACCCCAGTGTGCAGAAAGGGTCAAAACGTGTTTTTCAGCAGAAATAAACATGTTTCTGCAAGTTTGGTCAACCCCATGTAAGTTATGGGGCAGTAACAGGACACTTTTCAAAACGTGTTTTTCAGCCCGAAATAAACGCGTTTTTCAGACAACTGAATCCCCATGTAACAGCAAGGCTAACTAGAGCCCACACACTCAGCTCTTAACCCCAGTGTGCAGAAAAGGTCAAAACGTGTTTTTCAGCAGAAATAAACATGTTTCTGCAAGTTTGGTCAACCCATGTAAGTTATGGGGCAGTAACAGGACACATTTCAAAACGTGTTTTTCAGCCCGAAATAAACGCGTTTTTTCAGACAACTGAATCCCCATGTAACAGCAAGGCTAACTAGAGCCCACACACTCAGCTCTTAACCCCAGTGTGCAGAAAAGGTCAAAACGTGTTTTTCAGCAGAAATAAACATGTTTCTGCAAGTTTGGTCAACCCCATGTAAGTTATGGGGCAGTAACAGGACACATTTTCAAAACGTGTTTTTCAGCCCGAAATAAACGCGTTTTTTCAGACAACTGAATCCCCATGTAACAGCAAGGCTAACTAGAGCCCACACACTCAGCTCTTAACCCCAGTGTGCAGAAAAGGTCAAAACGTGTTTTTCAGCAGAAATAAACATGTTTCTGCAAGTTTGGTCAACCCCATGTAAGTTATGGGGCAGTAACAGGACACATTTCAAAACGTGTTTTTCAGCCCGAAATAAACGCGTTTTTTCAGACAACTGAATCCCCATGTAACAGCAAGGCTCACTAGAGCCCACACACTCAGCTCTTAACCCCAGTGTGCAGAAAGGGTCAAAACGTGTTTTTCAGCAGAAATAAACATGTTTCTGCAAGTTTGGTCAACCCCATGTAAGTTATGGGGCAGTAACAGGACACATTTTCAAAACGTGTTTTTCAGCCCGAAATAAACACGTTTTTTCAGACAACTGAATCCCCATGTAACAGCAAGGCTCACTAGAGCCCACACACTCAGCTCTTAACCCCAGTGTGCAGAAAGGGTCAAAACGTGTTTTTCAGCAGAAATAAACATGTTTCTGCAAGTTTGGTCAACCCCATGTAAGTTATGGGGCAGTAACAGGACACTTTTCAAAACGTGTTTTTCAGCCCGAAATAAACGCGTTTTTTCAGACAACTGAATCCCCATGTAACAGCAAGGCTAACTAGAGCCCACACACTCAGCTCTTAACCCCAGTGTGCAGAAAAGGTCAAAACGTGTTTTTCAGCAGAAATAAACATGTTTCTGCAAGTTTGGTCAACCGCATGTAAGTTATGGGGCAGTAACAGGACACATTTCAAAACGTGTTTTTCAGCCCGAAATAAACGCGTTTTTTCAGACAACTGAATCCCCATGTAACAGCAAGGCTCACTAGAGCCCACACACTCAGCTCTTAACCCCAGTGTGCAGAAAGGGTCAAAACGTGTTTTTCAGCAGAAATAAACATGTTTCTGCAAGTTTGGTCAACCCCATGTAAGTTATGGGGCAGTAACAGGACACTTTTCAAAACGTGTTTTTCAGCCCGAAATAAACGCGTTTTTTCAGACAACTGAATCCCCATGTAACAGCAAGGCTCACTAGAGCCCACACACTCAGCTCTTAACCCCAGTGTGCAGAAAGGGTCAAAACGTGTTTTTCAGCAGAAATAAACATGTTTCTGCAAGTTTGGTCAACCCCATGTAAGTTATGGGGCAGTAACAGGACACTTTTCAAAACGTGTTTTTCAGCCCGAAATAAACACGTTTTTTCAGACAACTGAATCCCCATGTAACAGCAAGGCTCACTAGAGCCCACACACTCAGCTCTTAACCCCAGTGTGCAGAAAGGGTCAAAACGTGTTTTTCAGCAGAAATAAACATGTTTCTGCAAGTTTGGTCAACCCCATGTAAGTTATGGGGCAGTAACAGGACACATTTCAAAACGTGTTTTTCAGCCCGAAATAAACGCGTTTTTTCAGACAACTGAATCCCCATGTAACAGCAAGGCTAACTAGAGCCCACACACTCAGCTCTTAACCCCAGTGTGCAGAAAGGGTCAAAACGTGTTTTTTCAGCAGAAATAAACATGTTTCTGCAAGTTTGGTCAACCCCATGTAAGTTATGGGGCAGTAACAGGACACTTTTCAAAACGTGTTTTTCAGCCCGAAATAAACGCGTTTTTTCAGACAACTGAATCCCCATGTAACAGCAAGGCTCACTAGAGCCCACACACTCAGCTCTTAACCCCAGTGTGCAGAAAGGGTCAAAACGTGTTTTTCAGCAGAAATAAACATGTTTCTGCAAGTTTGGTCAACCCCATGTAAGTTATGGGGCAGTAACAGGACACTTTTCAAAACGTGTTTTTCAGCCCGAAATAAACGCGTTTTTTCAGACAACTGAATCCCCATGTAACAGCAAGGCTCACTAGAGCCCACACACTCAGCTCTTAACCCCAGTGTGCAGAAAGGGTCAAAACGTGTTTTTCAAGCAGAAATAAACATGTTTCTGCAAGTTTGGTCAACCCCATGTAAGTTATGGGGCAGTAACAGGACACATTCAAAACGTGTTTTTCAGCCCGAAATAAACGCGTTTTTTCAGACAACTGAATCCCCATGTAACAGCAAGGCTCACTAGAGCCCACACACTCAGCTCTTAACCCCAGTGTGCAGAAAGGGTCAAAACGTGTTTTTCAGCAGAAATAAACATGTTTCTGCAAGTTTGGTCAACCCCATGTAAGTTATGGGGCAGTAACAGGACACTTTTTCAAAACGTGTTTTTCAGCCCGAAATAAACGCGTTTTTTCAGACAACTGAATCCCCATGTAACAGCAAGGCTAACTAGAGCCCACACACTCAGCTCTTAACCCCAGTGTGCAGAAAGGGTCAAAACGTGTTTTTCAGCAGAAATAAACATGTTTCTGCAAGTTTGGTCAACCCCATGTAAGTTATGGGGCAGTAACAGGACACATTTCAAAACGTGTTTTTCAGCCCGAAATAAACGCGTTTTTTCAGACAACTGAATCCCCATGTAACAGCAAGGCTAACTAGAGCCCACACACTCAGCTCTTAACCCCAGTGTGCAGAAAAGGGTCAAAACGTGTTTTTTCAGCAGAAATAAACATGTTTCTGCAAGTTTGGTCAACCGCATGTAAGTTATGGGGCAGTAACAGGACACATTTCAAAACGTGTTTTTCAGCCGAAATAAACGCGTTTTTTCAGACAACTGAATCCCCATGTAACAGCAAGGCTCACTAGAGCCCACACACTCAGCTCTTAACCCCAGTGTGCAGAAAGGGTCAAAACGTGTTTTTCAGCAGAAATAAACATGTTTCTGCAAGTTTGGTCAACCCCATGTAAGTTATGGGGCAGTAACAGCACACATTTTCAAAACGTGTTTTTCAGCCCGAAATAAACGCGTTTTTTCAGACAACTGAATCCCATGTAACAGCAAGGCTCACTAGAGCCCACACACTCAGCTCTTAACCCCAGTGTGCAGAAAGGGTCAAAACGTGTTTTCAGCAGAAATAAACATGTTTCTGCAAGTTTGGTCAACCCCATGTAAGTTATGGGGCAGTAACAGGACACTTTCAAAACGTGTTTTTCAGCCCGAAATAAACACGTTTTTTCAGACAACTGAATCCCCATGTAACAGCAAGGCTAACTAGAGCCCACACACTCAGCTCTTAACCCCAGTGTGCAGAAAGGGTCAAAACGTGTTTTTCAGCAGAAATAAACATGTTTCTGCAAGTTTGGTCAACCCCATGTAAGTTATGGGGCAGTAACAGGACACATTTTCAAAACGTGTTTTTCAGCCCGAAATAAACGCGTTTTTTCAGACAACTGAATCCCCATGTAACAGCAAGGCTCACTAGAGCCCACACACTCAGCTCTTAACCCCAGTGTGCAGAAAGGGTCAAAACGTGTTTTTCAGCAGAAATAAACATGTTTCTGCAAGTTTGGTCAACCCCATGTAAGTTATGGGGCAGTAACAGACACTTTTCAAAACGTGTTTTTCAGCCCGAAATAAACGCGTTTTTTCAGACAACTGAATCCCCATGTAACAGCAAGGCTCACTAGAGCCCACACACTCAGCTCTTAACCCCAGTGTGCAGAAAGGGTCAAAACGTGTTTTTCAGCAGAAATAAACATGTTTCTGCAAGTTTGGTCAACCCCATGTAAGTTATGGGGCAGTAACAGGACACTTTTCAAAACGTGTTTTTCAGCCCGAAATAAACGCGTTTTTCAGACAACTGAATCCCCATGTAACAGCAAGGCTAACTAGAGCCCACACACTCAGCTCTTAACCCCAGTGTGCAGAAAAGGTCAAAACGTGTTTTTCAGCAGAAATAAACATGTTTCTGCAAGTTTGGTCAACCGCATGTAAGTTATGGGGCAGTAACAGACACATTTTCAAACGTGTTTTTCAGCCCGAAATAAACGCGTTTTTTCAGACAACTGAATCCCCATGTAACAGCAAGGCTAACTAGAGCCCACACACTCAGCTCTTAACCCCAGTGTGCAGAAAGGTCAAAACGTGTTTTTCAGCAGAAATAAACATGTTTCTGCAAGTTTGGTCAACCGCATGTAAGTTATGGGGCAGTAACAGGACACTTTTCAAAACGTGTTTTTCAGCCCGAAATAAACGCGTTTTTTCAGACAACTGAATCCCCATGTAACAGCAAGCTCACTAGAGCCCACACACTCAGCTCTTAACCCCAGTGTGCAGAAAGGGTCAAAACGTGTTTTTCAGCAGAAATAAACATGTTTCTGCAAGTTTGGTCAACCCCATGTAAGTTATGGGGCAGTAACAGGACACTTTTCAAAACGTGTTTTTCAGCCCGAAATAAACACGTTTTTTCAGACAACTGAATCCCCATGTAACAGCAAGGCTCACTAGAGCCCACACACTCAGCTCTTAACCCCAGTGTGCAGAAGGGTCAAAACGTGTTTTTCAGCAGAAATAAACATGTTTCTGCAAGTTTGGTCAACCCCATGTAAGTTATGGGGCAGTAACAGACACTTTTCAAAACGTGTTTTTCAGCCCGAAATAAACGCGTTTTTCAGACAACTGAATCCCCATGTAACAGCAAGGCTCAACTAGAGCCCACACACTCAGCTCTTAACCCCAGTGTGCAGAAAGGGTCAAAACGTGTTTTTCAGCAGAAATAAACATGTTTCTGCAAGTTTGGTCAACCCCATGTAAGTTATGGGGCAGTAACAGGACACTTTTCAAAACGTGTTTTTCAGCCCGAAATAAACGCGTTTTTTCAGACAACTGAATCCCCATGTAACAGCAAGGCTCACTAGAGCCCACACACTCAGCTCTTAACCCCAGTGTGCAGAAAAGGGTCAAAACGTGTTTTTCAGCAGAAATAAACATGTTCTGCAAGTTTGGTCAACCCCATGTAAGTTATGGGGCAGTAACAGGACACTTTTCAAACGTGTTTTTCAGCCCGAAATAAACGCGTTTTTTCAGACAACTGAATCCCCATGTAACAGCAAGGCTCACTAGAGCCCACACACTCAGCTCTTAACCCCAGTGTGCAGAAAGGGTCAAAACGTGTTTTTCAGCAGAAATAAACATGTTTCTGCAAGTTTGGTCAACCCGCATGTAAGTTATGGGGCAGTAACAGGACACATTTTCAAAACGTGTTTTTCAGCCCGAAATAAACACGTTTTTTCAGACAACTGAATCCCCATGTAACAGCAAGGCTCACTAGAGCCCACACACTCAGCTCTTAACCCCAGTGTGCAGAAAGGGTCAAAACGTGTTTTTCAGCAGAAATAAACATGTTTCTGCAAGTTTGGTCAACCCCATGTAAGTTATGGGGCAGTAACAGACACATTTCAAAACGTGTTTTTCAGCCCGAAATAAACGCGTTTTTTCAGACAACTGAATCCCCATGTAACAGCAAGGCTCACTAGAGCCCACACACTCAGCTCTTAACCCCAGTGTGCAGAAAGGGTCAAAACGTGTTTTTCAGCAGAAATAAACATGTTTCTGCAAGTTTGGTCAACCCCATGTAAGTTATGGGGCAGTAACAGGACACTTTTCAAAACGTGTTTTTCAGCCCGAAATAAACGCTTTTTTCAGACAACTGAATCCCCATGTAACAGCAAGGCTCACTAGAGCCCACACACTCAGCTCTTAACCCCAGTGTGCAGAAAGGGTCAAAACGTGTTTTTCAGCAGAAATAAACATGTTTCTGCAAGTTTGGTCAACCCCATGTAAGTTATGGGGCAGTAACAGGACACTTTTCAAAACGTGTTTTTCAGCCCGAAATAAACGCGTTTTTTCAGACAACTGAATCCCCATGTAACAGCAAGGCTAACTAGAGCCCACACACTCAGCTCTTAACCCCAGTGTGCAGAAAAGGTCAAAACGTGTTTTTCAGCAGAAATAAACATGTTTCTGCAAGTTTGGTCAACCGCATGTAAGTTATGGGGCAGTAACAGGACACATTTCAAAACGTGTTTTTCAGCCCGAAATAAACGCGTTTTTTCAGACAACTGAATCCCCATGTAACAGCAAGGCTCACTAGAGCCCACACACTCAGCTCTTAACCCCAGTGTGCAGAAAGGGTCAAAACGTGTTTTTCAGCAGAAATAAACATGTTTCTGCAAGTTTGGTCAACCCCATGTAAGTTATGGGGCAGTAACAGGACACATTTCAAAACGTGTTTTTCAGCCCGAAATAAACGCGTTTTTTCAGACAACTGAATCCCCATGTAACAGCAAGGCTCACTAGAGCCCACACACTCAGCTCTTAACCCCAGTGTGCAGAAAGGGTCAAAACGTGTTTTTCAGCAGAAATAAACATGTTTCTGCAAGTTTGGTCAACCCCATGTAAGTTATGGGGCAGTAACAGGACACTTTTCAAAACGTGTTTTTCAGCCCGAAATAAACACGTTTTTTCAGACAACTGAATCCCCATGTAACAGCAAGGCTCACTAGAGCCCACACACTCAGCTCTTAACCCCAGTGTGCAGAAAGGGTCAAAACGTGTTTTTCAGCAGAAATAAACATGTTTCTGCAAGTTTGGTCAACCGCATGTAAGTTATGGGGCAGTAACAGGACACATTTCAAAACGTGTTTTTCAGCCCGAAATAAACGCGTTTTTTCAGACAACTGAATCCCCATGTAACAGCAAGGCTAACTAGAGCCCACACACTCAGCTCTTAACCCCAGTGTGCAGAAAGGTCAAAACGTGTTTTTTCAGCAGAAATAAACATGTTTCTGCAAGTTTGGTCAACCGCATGTAAGTTATGGGGCAGTAACAGGACACATTTCAAAACGTGTTTTCAGCCCGAAATAAACGCGTTTTTTCAGACAACTGAATCCCCATGTAACAGCAAGGCTCACTAGAGCCCACACACTCAGCTCTTAACCCCAGTGTGCAGAAAGGGTCAAAACGTGTTTTTCAGCAGAAATAAACATGTTTCTGCAAGTTTGGTCAACCCCATGTAAGTTATGGGGCAGTAACAGGACACTTTTCAAAACGTGTTTTTCAGCCCGAAATAAACACGTTTTTTCAGACAACTGAATCCCATGTAACAGCAAGGCTCACTAGAGCCCACACACTCAGCTCTTAACCCCAGTGTGCAGAAAGGGTCAAAACGTGTTTTTCAGCAGAAATAAACATGTTTCTGCAAGTTTGGTCAACCCATGTAAGTTATGGGGCAGTAACAGGACACTTTTCAAAACGTGTTTTTCAGCCCGAAATAAACGCGTTTTTCAGACAACTGAATCCCCATGTAACAGCAAGGCTCACTAGAGCCCACACACTCAGCTCTTAACCCCAGTGTGCAGAAAGGGTCAAAACGTGTTTTTCAGCAGAAATAAACATGTTTCTGCAAGTTTGGTCAACCCCATGTAAGTTATGGGGCAGTAACAGGACACTTTTCAAAACGTGTTTTTCAGCCCGAAATAAACGCGTTTTTTCAGACAACTGAATCCCCATGTAACAGCAAGGCTCACTAGAGCCCACACACTCAGCTCTTAACCCCAGTGTGCAGAAAGGGTCAAAACGTGTTTTTCAGCAGAAATAAACATGTTTCTGCAAGTTTGGTCAACCCCATGTAAGTTATGGGGCAGTAACAGGACACTTTTCAAAACGTGTTTTTCAGCCCGAAATAAACGCGTTTTTTCAGACAACTGAATCCCCATGTAACAGCAAGGCTCACTAGAGCCCACACACTCAGCTCTTAACCCCAGTGTGCAGAAAGGGTCAAAACGTGTTTTTCAGCAGAAATAAACATGTTTCTGCAAGTTTGGTCAACCCCATGTAAGTTATGGGGCAGTAACAGACACTTTTCAAAACGTGTTTTTCAGCCCGAAATAAACGCGTTTTTTCAGACAACTGAATCCCCATGTAACAGCAAGGCTCACTAGAGCCCACACACTCAGCTCTTAACCCCAGTGTGCAGAAAGGGTCAAAACGTGTTTTTCAGCAGAAATAAACATGTTTCTGCAAGTTTGGTCAACCCCATGTAAGTTATGGGGCAGTAACAGGACACATTTCAAAACGTGTTTTTCAGCCCGAAATAAACGCGTTTTTTCAGACAACTGAATCCCCATGTAACAGCAAGGCTCACTAGAGCCCACACACTCAGCTCTTAACCCCAGTGTGCAGAAAGGGTCAAAACGTGTTTTTCAGCAGAAATAAACATGTTTCTGCAAGTTTGGTCAACCCCATGTAAGTTATGGGGCAGTAACAAGACACATTTCAAAACGTGTTTTTCAGCCCGAAATAAACGCGTTTTTTCAGACAACTGAATCCCCATGTAACAGCAAGGCTCACTAGAGCCCACACACTCAGCTCTTAACCCCAGTGTGCAGAAAAGGGTCAAAACGTGTTTTTCAGCAGAAATAAACATGTTTCTGCAAGTTTGGTCAACCGCATGTAAGTTATGGGGCAGTAACAGGACACATTTCAAAACGTGTTTTTCAGCCCGAAATAAACGCGTTTTTTCAGACAACTGAATCCCATGTAACAGCAAGGCTAACTAGAGCCCACACACTCAGCTCTTAACCCCAGTGTGCAGAAAGGGTCAAAACGTGTTTTTCAGCAGAAATAAACATGTTTCTGCAAGTTTGGTCAACCGCATGTAAGTTATGGGGCAGTAACAGGACACTTTTCAAAACGTGTTTTTCAGCCCGAAATAAACGCGTTTTTTCAGACAACTGAATCCCCATGTAACAGCAAGGCTCACTAGAGCCCACACACTCAGCTCTTAACCCCAGTGTGCAGAAAAGGTCAAAACGTGTTTTTCAGCAGAAATAACATGTTTCTGCAAGTTTGGTCAACCGCATGTAAGTTATGGGGCAGTAACAGACACATTTCAAAACGTGTTTTTCAGCCCGAAATAAACGCGTTTTTTCAGACAACTGAATCCCCATGTAACAGCAAGGCTCACTAGAGCCCACACACTCAGCTCTTAACCCCAGTGTGCAGAAAAGGGTCAAAACGTGTTTTTCAGCAGAAATAAACATGTTTCTGCAAGTTTGGTCAACCCCATGTAAGTTATGGGGCAGTAACAGGACACTTTTCAAAACGTGTTTTTCAGCCCGAAATAAACACGTTTTTTCAGACAACTGAATGCCCCATGTAACAGCAAGGCTCACTAGAGCCCACACACTCAGCTCTTAACCCCAGTGTGCAGAAAGGGTCAAAACGTGTTTTTCAGGGAGAAATAAACATGTTTCTGCAAGTTTGGTCAACCCCATGTAAGTTATGGGGGCAGTAACAGACACTTTTCAAAACGTGTTTTTCAGCCCGAAATAAACGACGTTTTTTCAGACAACTGAATCCCCATGTAACAGCAAGGCTAACTAGAGCCCACACACTCAGCTCTTAACCCAGTGTGCAGAAAAGGGTCAAAACGTGTTTTTCAGCAGAAATAAACATGTTTCTGCAAGTTTGGTCAACCCCATGTAAGTTATGGGGCAGTAACAGCACACATTTCAAAACGTGTTTTTCAGCCCGAAATAAACACGTTTTTTCAGACAACTGAATCCCCATGTAACAGCAAGGCTCACTAGAGCCCACACACTCAGCTCTTAACCCCAGTTTGCAGAAAGGGGCAAAACGTGTTTTTCAGGAGAAATAAACATGTTTCTGCAAGTTTGGTCAACCCATGTAAGTTATGGGGCAGTAACAGGACACTTTTCAAAACGTGTTTTTCAGCCCGAAATAAACGCGTTTTTCAGACAACTGAATCCCCATGTAACAGCAAGGCTAACTAGAGCCCACACACTCACTCTTAACCCCAGTGTGCAGAAAGGTCAAAACGTGTTTTTCAGCAGAAATAACATGTTTCTGCAAGTTTGGTCAACCCATGTAGTTATGGGGCAGTAACAAGACACATTTCAAACGTGTTTTTCAGCCTGAAATAAACGCGTTTTTCAGACAACTGAATCCCCATGTAACAGCAAGGCTCACTAGAGCCCACCACACTCAGCTCTTAACCCCAGTGTGCAGAAAGGGTCAAAACGTGTTTTTCAGCAGAAATAAACAATGTTTCTGCAAGTTTGGTCAACCCCATGTAAGTTATGGGGAAGTAACAGGACACTTTTCAAAACGTGTTTTCAGCCCGAAATAAACGCGTTTTTTCAGACAACTGAATCCCCATGTAACAGCAAGGCTCACTAGAGCCCACACACTCAGCTCTTAACCCCCAGTGTGCAGAAAGGGGTCAAAACGTGTTTTTCAGCAGAAATAAACATGTTTCTGCAGTTTGGTCAACCCCATGTAAGTTATGGGGCAGTAACAGGACACTTTTCAAAACGTGTTTTTCAGCCCGAAATAAACACGTTTTTTCAGACAACTGAATCCCCATGTAACAGCAAGGCTCACTAGAGCCCACACACTCAGCTCTTAACCCCAGTGTGCAGAAAGGGTCAAAACGTGTTTTTCAGCAGAAATAAACATGTTTCTGCAAGTTTGGTCAACCCCATGTAAGTTATGGGGCAGTAACAGGACACTTTTCAAAACGTGTTTTTCAGCCTTGAAATAAACGCGTTTTTTCAGACAACTGAATCCCCCATGTAACAGCAAGGCTAACTAGAGCCCACACACTCAGCTCTTAACCCCAGTGTGCAGAAAGGGTCAAAACTGTTTTTCAGCAGAAATAAACATGTTTCTGCAGTTTGGTCCCAACCCCATGTAAGTTATGGGGCAGTAACAGGACACTTTCAAAACGTGTTTTTCAGCCCGAAATAAACGCGTTTTTCAGACAACTGAATCCCCATGTAACAGCAAGGCTCACTAGAGCCCACACACTCAGCTCCTAACCTCAGTGTGCAGAAAGGGTCAAAACGTGTTTTTCAGCAGAAATAAACATGTTTCTGCAAGTTTGGTCAACCCCATGTAAGTTATGGGGCAGTAACAGGACACTTTCAAAACGTGTTTTTCAGCCCGAAATAAACGCGTTTTTTCAGACAACTGAATCCCCATGTACAGCAAGCTCACTAGAGCCCACACACTCAGCTCTTAACCCCAGTTGTGCAGAAAGGGTCAAAACGTGTTTTTCAGCAGAAATAAACATGTTTCTGCAAGTTTGGTCAACCGCATGTAAGTTATGGGCAGTAACAGGACACATTTCAAAACGTGTTTTTCAGCCCGAAATAAACGCGTTTTTTCAGACAACTGAATCCCCATGTAACAGCAAGGCTCACTAGAGCCCACACACTCAGCTCTTAACCCCCAGTGTGCAGAAAAGGTCAAAACGTGTTTTTCAGCAGAAATAAACATGTTTCTGCAAGTTGGTCAACCCCATGTAAGTTATGGGGCAGTAACAGGCACACATTTCAAAACGTGTTTTTCAGCCCGAAATAAACACGTTTTTTCAGACAACTGAATCCCCATGTAACAGCAAGGCTCACTAGAGCCCACACACTCAGCTCTTAACCCCAGTGTGCAGAAAGGGGCAAAACGTGTTTTTCAGGAGAAATAAACATGTTTTCTGCAAGTTTGGTCAACCCCATGTAAGTTATGGGGCAGTAACAGGACACTTTTCAAAACGTGTTTTTCAGCCCGAAATAAACGCGTTTTTTCAGACAACTGAATCCCCATGTAACAGCAAGGCTAACTAGAGCCCACACACTCAGCTCTTAACCCCAGTGTGCAGAAAAGGGTCAAAACGTGTTTTCAGCAGAAATAAACATGTTTCTGCAAGTTTGGTCAACCCCATGTAAGTTATGGGGCAGTAACAAGACACATTTCAAAACGTGTTTTTCAGCCCGAAATAAACGCGTTTTTCAGACAACTGAATCCCCATGTAACAGCAAGGCTCACTAGAGCCCACACACTCAGCTCTTAACCCCAGTGTGCAGAAAGGGTCAAAACGTGTTTTTCAGCAGAAATAAACAAGTTTCTGCAAGTTTGGTCAACCCCATGTAAGTTATGGGGCAGTAACAGGACACTTTTCAAAACGTGTTTTTCAGCCCGAAATAAACGCGTTTTTACAGACAACTGAATCCCCATGTAACAGCAAGGCTCACTAGAGCCCACACACTCAGCTCTTAACCCCAGTGTGCAGAAAGGGTCAAAACGTGTTTTTCAGCAGAAATAAACATGTTTCTGCAAGTTTGGTCAACACCATGTAAGTATGGGGCAGTAACAAGACACTATTCAAAACGTGTTTTTCAGCCCGAAATAAACGCGTTTTTTCAGACAACTGAATCCCCATGTAACAGCAAGGCTAACTAGAGCCCACACACTCAGCTCTTAACCCCATTGTGCAGAAAAGGGTCAAAACGTGTTTTTCAGCAGAAATAAACAAGTTTCTGCAAGTTTGGTCAACCCATGTAAGTTATGGGGCAGTAACAGGGACACTTTTCAAAACGTGTTTTTCAGCCCGAAATAAACGCGTTTTTACAGACAACTGAATCCCCATGTAACAGCAAGGGCTCACTAGAGCCCACACACTCAGCTCTTAACCCAGTGTGCAGAAAGGGTCAAAACGTGTTTCAGCAGAAATAAACATGTTTCTGCAAGTTTGGTCAACCCCATGTAAGTTATGGGGCAGTAACAGGACACTATTCAAAACGTGTTTTTCAGCCCGAAATAAACGCGTTTTTTCAGACAACTGAATCCCCATGTAAACAGCAAGGCTAACTAGAGCCCACACACTCAGCTCTTTAACCCCAGTGTGCAGAAAAGGTCAAAAACGTGTTTTTCAGCAGAAATAAACATGTTTCTGCAAGTTTGTCAACCGCATGTAAGTTATGGGCAGTAACAGACACATTTCCAAAACGTGTTTTTCAGCCGAAATAAACGCGTTTTTCAGACAACTGAATCCCCATGTAACAGCAAGGCTCACTAGAGAGCCCACACACTCAGCTCTTAACCCCAGTGTGCCCAGAAAGGGTCAAAACGTGTTTTTCAGCAGAAATAAACATGTTTCTGCAAGTTTGGTCAACCCCATTTAAGATATGGGGCAGTAACAGGACACTTTTTCAAAACGTGTTTTTCAGCCCGAAATAAACGCGTTTTTTTCAGACAACTGAATCCCCATGTAACAGCAAGGCTCATCTAGAGCCCACACACTCAGCTATTAACCCCAGTGTGCAGAAAGGTCAAAACGTGTTTTTCAGCAGAAATAAACATGTTTCTGCCAAGTTTGGTCAACGGCATGTAAGTATGGGGCAGTACAGGACACCATTTCAAACGTGTTTTTTCAGACCGAAATAAACACGTTTTTTCAGACAACTGAATCCCCATGTAACAGCAAGGCTCACTAGAGGCCCACACACTCAGCTCTTAACCCCAGTGTGCAGAAAGGGTCAAAACGTGTTTTTCAGCAGAAATAACATGTTTCCTGCAAGTTTGGTCAACCCCATTAAGTTATGGGGCAGTACAGACACTTTTCAAAACGTGTTTTTCAGCCCGAAATAAACGCGTTTTTTCAGACAACTGAATCCCCATGTAACAGCAAGGCTCACTAGAGCCCACACACTCAGCTCTTAACCCCAGTGTGCAGAAAGGGTCAAAACGTGTTTTTCAGCAGAAATAAACATGTTTCTGCAAGTTTGGTCAACCCCATGTAAGTTATGGGGCAGTAACAGGACACTTTTCAAAACGTGTTTTTCAGACCGAAATAAACAGCGTTTTTTCAGACAACTGAATCCCCATGTAACAGCAAGGCTCACTAGAGCCACACACTCAGCTCCTTAACACCAGTGTGGCAGAAAGGGTCAAAACGTGTTTTTCAGCAGAAATAAACATGTTTCTGCAAGTTTGGTCAACCCATGTAAGTTATGGGGCAGTAACAGGACACTTTTCAAAACGTGTTTTTCAGCCCGAAATAAACGCGTTTTTTTCAGACAACTGAATCCCCATGTAACAGCTAGGCTCACTAGAGCCCACACACTCAGCTCTTAACCCCAGTGTGCAGAAAGGGTCAAAACGTGTTTTCAGCAGAAATAAACATGTTTCTGCAAGTTTGGTCAACCCCATGTAAGGTTATGGGCAGTAACAAGACACATTTCAAAACGTGTTTTTCAGCCCGAAAATAAACGCGTTTTTTCAGACAACTGAATCCCCATGTAACAGCAAGGCTCACTAGAGCCCACACACTCAGCTCTAACCTCAGTGTGCAGAAAGGGTCAAAACGTGTTTTTCAGCAGAAATAAACATGTTTCTGCAAGTTTGGTCACCCATGTAAGTTATGGGGCAGTAACAGAGACACATTTCAAAACGTGTTTTTTCAGCCGAAATAAACGCGTTTTTTCAGACAACTGAATCCCCATGTAACAGCAAGGCTAACTAGAGCCCACACACTCAGCTCCTAACCTCAGTGTGCAGTAAGGTCAAAAACGTGTTTTTCAGCAGAAATAAACATGTTTCTGCAAGTTTGGTCAACCCCATGTAAGTTATGGGGCAGTAACAGGACACTTTTCAAAACGTGTTTTTCAGCCCGAAATAAACGCGTTTTTTCAGACAACTGAATCCCCATGTAACAGCAAGGCTAACTAGAGCCCACACACTCAGCTCTTAACCCCAGTGTGCAGGAAAAGGTCAAAACGTGTTTTCAGCAGAAATAAACATGTTTCTGCAATGTTTGGTCAACCGCATGTAAGTTATGGGGCAGTAACAGGACACATTTCAAAACGTGTTTTTCAGCCCGAATAAAACGCGTTTTTTCAAGACACTGAATCCCCATGTAACAGCAAGGCTAACTAGAGCCCACACACTCAGCTCTTAACCCCAGTGTGCAGAAAAGGTCAAAACGTGTTTTTCAGCAGAAATAAACATGTTTCTGCAAGGTTTGGTCAACCGCATGTAAGTTATGGGCAGTAACAGGCACACATTTCAAAACGTGTTTTTCAGCCGAAATAAACACGTTTTTCAGACAACTGAATCCCCATGTAACAGCAAGGCTCACTAGAGCCCACACACTCAGCTCTTAACCCCAGTGTGCAGAAAGGGTCAAAACGTTGTTTTTCAGCAGAAATAAACATGTTACTGACAAGTTTGGTCAACCCCATGTAGTTATGGGGCAGTAACAGGCACACATTTTCAAAACGTGTTTTTCAGCCCGAAATAAACACGGTTTTTTCAGACAACTGAATCCCCATGTAACAGCAAGGCTCACTAGAGCCCACACACTCAGCTCTTAACCCCAGTGTGCAGAAAGGGGCAAAACGTGTTTTTCAGGCAGAAATAACATGTTTCTGCAAGTTTGGTCAACCCATGTAAGTTATGGGGCAGTAACAGGACACTTTTCAAAACGTGTTTTTCAGCCCGAATAAACACGTTTTTTCAGAACAACTGAATGCCCATGTAACAGCAAGGCTCACTAGAGACACAGTGAGGCACGTGAATCTCTCTAACCCCAGTGTGCAGAAAGGGGCAAACGTGTTTTTCCTGCAATTTGTCATGACAGTTTGTTTTTCAGCCCGAAATAAACGCGTTTTTCAGACAACTGAATCCCCATGTAACAGCAAGGCTAACTAGAG